>NW_026512625.1:42500-287500 GCF_027579735.1 Bombina bombina
CACATCGCAATAAACCTAATTAACCTATTAACTCCTAAACCGGCCAACCCCGCTCAACGCAACCAACACCTAGATTAAAAGTTTTGCGCTATAGACGGTGCGAAACGAACGCAACAAAAGTTGCGTTATTTCACCCTCCATAGCGCTGTCATTACAAGTTTTTGAAAAGCCGCCTTAGGCGTGTAATATTGTGGTGATGAGCTCCATACCGCACAAAAATCCAAGGGCTGCTTTGACGTGCTTGTGCATGCTTTCCCCATAGATATCAATAGGGAGAGCGTGTTGGGGGAAAAAAATAACACCTGAAGCGCGGAATGGCGATCGCCGTAATGCAACCCCATTGATGTCTATGGGGAAAAACACCCTAACATAAACCCCAAGTCTAAACACCCCTAATCTACCGCCTCCGACATTGCTGACACCTAAATAAAATTATTAACCCCTAATCTGCCGCTCCCGATATCGCCGCCACTATAATAGAGTTATTAACCCCTATTCCACCACTTTCCGACATCACCACCACCTAAATAACGTTATTAACCACTATTCCGCTGCTCCCCGACATCGCAGCCACTAAATAAAGTTATTAACCCCTAAACCTCTGGCCTCCCACATCACCGCCACTAAATAAACCTATTAACCCCTAAACCGCCAGCCCCCACATCGCAAAAAACTAAATTAAACTTTTAACCCCTAAACCTAACAACCCCCTAACTTTAAATTAAAATTTCACTATCCCTATCTTAAAATAAATTAAAATTTACCTGTAAAATAAAAAAAACTAAGTTTAAACTATATATTAAACTAACATTACTATTGTACTAAAATTAAAATAACTACAACTTAAATAAACTAAATTACACATTAAAAAAAACTACTAAAAAAATTTAAATCTAAAATTACAAAAAATAAAAAATACTAAATTACAAAAAATAACAAACACTAAATTACGAAAAATAACAAACAAAATTATTTAAAATAAAAACAATTACACCTAATCTAATAGCCCTATAAAAAAAAAAGCCCCCCAAAATAAAAAAAAACCCTAGCCTACAATAAGCTACCAATAGCCCTTTAAAAGTGCCTTTTGTAGGGCATTGCCCTAAAGAAATAAGCTCTTTTCCCCGTAAAAAAAATACAAAGACCCCCCAACAGTAAAACCCACCACCCAACCAACTCCCCAAAATAAAAAACCTATCTCTAACAAAAACCTAAGCTACTCATTGCCCTGAAAAGGGCATTTGTATGGGCATTGCCCTTAAAAGGGCATTCAGCTCATTTTCATTGCCCTGAAAAGGGCATTTAGCTCTTGTAAGAAAGCCCAAACCCTAATAAAAAAAAAAAAAAAAAACACCCCAAAAAAGTTTTAAAAAACACTAACCCCCGACGATCCACTTAGTTTTTGAAGTCCGGACATCCATGCGGGGAGAAGTCTTCATCCATGCGGCGAGGTCTTCATCCATGCGGCAAGGTCTTCATCCATCCAGGTGGCGTCTTCTATCTTTATCCTGGCGGAGAGGGTCCATCCTTCAAGACATCCGGCGAGGAGCATCCTCTTTATACGGTCACCGCCATACACTGAATCTTCAATGCAAGGGAGCCTTTTCAAAATGGCGTCCCTTGCATTCCTATTGGTTGATTTGATTTTGGAAATTAAAATCAGCCAATAGGATGAGAGCTACTGAAATTCTATTGGCTATTCAAATCAGCCAACGCGTTTTGGCCTCTTTATACAGGCCTTTCTCAGTCTTGAGAAAGGCCTGTATAAAGAGTCCGAAACGCTTTAACTTTGAACTGGTAAGCCTATTTTCTACATCTTTTGATTTTTAGAAGCAATTTGCACTATTGTACTTTATTTCACACAGGAGAACACAAATAGGATTTTCACAGACTTCTGAGACACTGAAGACATCACACGGATTCACATCACCAGGATTACAAGTTTGAGCATTTTTTCAAAAATTTTTAAACATATTTTAACATTTTTATTTTTATTATTATTTTTGTTTTGTTTTTATTTTTTGGATTGTCACTTTTCACTTTTTACATTTTCTCTGTGTACCATTGACATTTGTTTTGCAACACTGATGTCACAATATCTCTAAGACATTTTTCCAGGACTTTTAAAGTACTCCACTAGACTTTGAACACTCTTATTTTGGGCACTTTTTATATATTTTTTTATATTGTTTGTATATACTTTGGACACCACACCAATTCCTATGAGCAGTTTATAAAGGCCACATGAATTTGACGATGTAATTTAGGAGTTATTCGCTTTGATATTAGAATTGCCCCTCAGACAGTTATTCTAGATGTGATTTTATGCTTTACATTTGATACTTCATACTTTTTATGTGCATGGATCTATGTTTTTACTTTGTTATATTGTATGCCATTTATATTTTATTGTTGTAATAAACACTGTTTTTACTTATATCCATAAGATATTTGCAGTAACTCCCTGAAGCCCTTCAGTAGCAGTACCTTAGCCTTCCCTTGCTAGGCGCTCTGAACATTTTTGTTTATTTCTTTGGAATAGGGATTAATAACTTTATTATAGTGGCGGCGATGTCGGGGAGCGGCGGAATAGGGGTTAATAGGTAGTTTATGGGTGTTAGTGTACTTTGTAAAATTTTAGTTGTGAGTTTTGTGTAACAGTTTTGTTGCGCAAAACTCATAACTTCTGCTCTCAGATTGCAGAATGGATCGTGTCAGTATATACTGTAACGCAAGCTTTTTAGCCTCACCGCACAACCTGTAATACCTGCGCTATGGAAATCCCACGCAAAAACGTTATTTTATTATTTTTTTTGTACGGGACGTTAAAGGCTAAAATGCTTGCAGTAAAGCTATACCGACAAGACTCATAATTGCTGTGTTCCTGTTTTTACACTGAAATGGCCATTTTTTTAGCGTTAAAACCAGAACGCAAAACTCGTAATCTAGGTGTAATTTAATTACTAAGCCCACTAACCTAACACTCCCTAAATTAACCCCATTTACATAAAATAAAAAATACTAAGTTACAATAAAAAAAAACTAAGATGAAATTAAATAAATCTAAAATTACAAAAAATAAAAGTCTAAAATTACAGAAAAAAATAAGATAAATTATCAAAAATAAAAAATTAATCCTAATCTAATAACCCTATGGAAAAATAAAAACAACCCCTAATCTAAACTTAACTACCAATAGCCATTAAAAGGGTCTTTTGTAGGACATTGCCCTAAGTTAAACAGCTCTTTTACCTAAAAGAATTACCAATTACCCCCTAATAGTAAAACCCCACCACCCAACCAACTCCCCAAAATAAAAAATCTAAGTCTAAAAAAACCTAAGATATCCATTGCCCCTAAAGGGGAATTTGTATGGGCATTGCCCTTAAAAGGGTAATCAGCTCTTTTAAAAACAGCTCTTTTGAGCCCATAAAAAAAATCCCTAATCTAAAAAAAAACACCTAATTCTAACCCCGAAATAGGTACTCACAGTTCCTGAAGTCCAGTGGTGAAAGTCTTCTTCCAGGCGGTGAAGGTCTTCATCCAGTGCGTGGACATATTCTATCTTCATCCAGAGTGAAGGTGGCGTGGTACAGAGGTGATCGCAGAGCGGAAATGACCGTGGAGCAGGACCGGCTGTCACAGAGCAGGACCGGCGTGGAGGTTCCTCTTCATGTAGTCGCCGTTGCACAGTGAAGATTGAATGCAAGGTATCCCATTTATATTGAGGTACCTTGCATTCCTGTTGGCTGAAATTTTGAAATCAGCCAATAGGATGAGAGCTACTGAAATCCTATTGGCTGATTTGAACAACCAATAGGATTTCAGTAGCTCTCATCCTATTGGCTGATTTAAAAATTTCAGCCAATAGGAATGCAAGCTACCTTGCATTCAATATTCAGCAGGAGGCGACAACTGCATAAAAAGGATCCTCCACGCTGGTCCTGCTCATTGACAGCCGGTCCTGCTTGGTGATCGCGGGTCCTGCTCCACGGTCATCTCCGCTCCGTGATCACCTCTGCTCCGTGCCGCCTTCGCTCTGGCTGAAGATAGAAGATGTCCCTGTGCTGGATTAAGATCTTCTCCGCCTGGAAGAAGACCTTCGCCGTCGGACTTCAGGAACTGTGAGTACCTATTTCGGGGTTAGACTTAGTTTTTTTGTTTTTTTGGTGAGGTGTTTTTTTTTAGATTAGGGTGTTTTGTTTTTTTATGGCAATAAAAGAGCTGATTGCCCATTTAAAAGCAATGCCCATACAAATGGGTAGCTTAGGTTTTTTTTAACTTAGTTTTTATTTTTATTTTGTGGGGTTAGTTGGGTGGGGGGGTTTCTGTTAGGGGGTAATTGATTTTTTAAAGGTAAAAGAGCTGTTTAACTTAGGGCAATGCCCTAAGGGGGTGTTTTTATTTTGGGGGGTTATTTTTATAGGGGTATTAGATTTAATTTTTATTTATTTATTTTTTTATTATTATTTTCAGTAATTTTCAATAGAATGCCCTCTGGCAGGCTTATTGCCTAGTATAATGACAAGCAACATTGGCCAAATTTCCATTGCTGATGTAGACTGTGTGAACTGGTGGCAACATAACACATCTCTATACAATGCCCATTGCTTTGAAGACACATCTTAAAAACGAATAATTGTTGGCTAGATTAAAAGTTGACCGTAAAATATTGCTTTTGTGAAATCGATATTTGCGCTAAATTAATAATACCAGGGCGCTTCCATAGGCTCCAATGGGAGCCTCGTTCTCATGACATGAGAACTAGCGCAGCGAAGGGGATAAGTCACGCAGAGATGGGCAGCAGATTTAAATATACATATATGCTTATATACACATATATTAGCATACATATATATGCTACTTCCTTCCTGTAACAGAGGAAGAAGTCTCTGTACTCCTATCTTTGACTCATCTCACAACCTGCCCACTTGAACCTATTCCTTCATGACTTCTTCCCCCTCTCTCTCCGCTAAACTAACCCCTACCCTATCTCATCTCTTTAACCAATCTCTCACCGCTGGCACATTTTCGGATATATTCAAGCATGGGTCAATCATACCAATCCTAAAAAAGCCCTCGCTTGACCCCTCCATGCCTTCTAACTATCAACCGGTCTCCTTACTTCACTTTGCTTCAAAATTATTGGATTGACTGGTCTATAATCGGCTAACTCAATTTCTCACAACTAACTCCTTACTTGATCCAATACAATCTGGCTTCCGTCCTAAACACTAAAAAGAAACTGCTCTTGCTAAAGTAACAAATGACCTGTTATCAGCTAAAGCAAAAGGCCACTACTCCTTACTAATTCTTCTTGACCTTTCTGCTGCTTTGACAGTCAACCATCCTCTCCTCCTAAAAATACTACATTCATTTGGCATCCAAGACACAGCCCTCTCCTGGTTTGCCTCATATCTCAACCCGCTCTTTTTCAGTTTCCTTTAACAACATATCTTTCGATCCTATGCCTCTCTCAGTTGGAGTACTGCAAGGCTCTGTATTGGGCCCCTTGCTTTTCTCTCTCTATACATCCTCCCTTGGAAAACTTATAGCCTCCTTTGGATTCCAGAACCACTTATATGCTGATGATACCCAAATCTATCTTTCCTCTCCTGATATCTCTCCCTCTTTACTCTTGGATGTCTTCACACTACCTCCAACTCAATCTGTCCAAAACTGAACTGCTTCTTATTCCCCCCTCTTCGAGACATCCAACACCTGGCATTTCTCTGACGGTTGGAGACTCTATTCTCAACATCTCACCCCAGGTCCGCTGTCATGGGGTTACACTGGACTCAGAGCTCACATTCAACCCACATATACAAGCACTTGCCAAATCCTGCCATTCACACCTACGCAACATTTCCAGAATTCATCCCTTCCTTACTCAAAAAAACTACAAAAATACTTACTCATTCCCTCATTTTGTCACGCATTAATTATTGCAATCTACTCCTAAATGGCCTTCCAAAACACTGCCTCTCCTACCTCCAATCTATTATGAATGCTTCTGCTAGACTCCTCCACCTTAATCGCCTATCTACATCAGCTGCTCCGCTCTGCCAGTCTCTACACTGGCTCCCCATACACTCCAGAATACAATTTAAAGTATTAACCCTAACTTACAAAACACTAAACAGTCTAGCACCCCAACCATATTTCCTCTCTCATTGTGAAATATTCCCCATCCCGTCCTCTTCGATCAACCTCTGACCTACGTCTCTCTACTCATGTTATCTCTACGTCCCACTCCTGCATCCAGGACTTCGCACGTGCTGCTCCTGTCCTCTGGAACTCTCTACCCCGCGTCATAAGACTGTCTCCAACCTTGTATAGCTTCATACGCTCCTTGAAAACCCACCTATTCAGAGAGGCTTACCATCTCTCCCCCATCTTTCATCCTAACCAAACTAATACATGAACTGCCTGACTCACTGCTGCAACTACAACCGATGTAACAAGCTACCCCCAACCTTATGTCTCTGCACCCTAAACCTGTAGACTGTTAGCTCTCTGAACTAGGGCCCTCTTCCCCCTGTATTAGATTTGTTTAGTTTTGTTATGTTTTGTATTTTATCAAAAATCTTTGTCATTGTATACCCCTATCATTGTACCCAGCGCCACAGAATTTGGCGGCACTATACAAATAAATGATAATAATGAAATTATAATAATAAATGTATATGTATATAAGCATATATATATTTACAGAGAACACACAGTTCCCCATAGAGCGCAATGTAAAGTAACTTTTTGGTGCCATTTTCTTTCTAACACCCCACAGCCTTCAAATGTAACCCCTAAAAACTGCTTCATGCAGTTTAAAAAAATAAAAATAAACATGATAGTATTTTTTATTTTACAAAAGGCACTGCTCACTTTATTTTGGGGACAATTGGAGGACATTTAGAAAATTAACTTGAGATCTGATCTCTGGTTAATTTTCTTTCTATAATGGCTAGTTGTTTATCGCGCGCCCGTACAAAAGTGAATTTGCCTGTTTACGGGAGCGCAATAAATTAGAGCTCCACTTGTAATCTAGCCCTTTGTCTCTAATGGAAAGTCAGTGAATTCAACAAAGATACTGAGAAAATGGTTATATGTATTACTACTCCTAATCCTAATAGTAATTGCATTGCTGTTCTTCTGGAAAGTGTCTAATATAAATACTAAGCAGATGAACACAAAGTGTCATGCTTTTAAATTTACAAAAAAAAGTGTATAACTGACCAATCTTTTTTTTTATTTCCCAAATGGATAATAAATTGAAGATTTGATAACATCCAGAAGTTTCTCTCTTCAGGTGGTATAGCATTTTTGTTAAGAACAGATGTTTAGGCTGTCTGCTGCTTCATTTATTCCACTAATTCTGTTAAATAAACAGTTTGTTTGTTTTTTGTTTTTTTAAAAACAGTGTTACCTCTCAAATCCCAGCAGAGTAGGAAAACACAAAAATCATTCAAAACTCTTAGGCCCTGATGTTTAACCCCTTAATGACCGCAGCACTTTTCCATTTTCTGGCCGTTTGGGACCAAGGCTATTTTTACATTTCTGCAGTGTTTGTGTTTAGCTGTAATTTTCCTCTTACTCATTTACTGTACCCACACATATTATATACCGTTTTTCTCGCCATTAAGTGGACTTTTTAAATATACCATTATTTTCATCATATCTTATAATTTACTATAAAAAAAATTATATAATATGAGGAAAAAATGGAAAAAAACACACTTTTTCTAACTTTGACCCCCAAAATCTGTTACACATCTACAACCACCAAAAAACACCCATGCTAAATAGTTTCTAAATTTTGTCCTGAGTTTAGAAATACCCAATGTTTACATGTTCTTTGCTTTTTTTGTAAGTTATAAGGCAATAAATACAAGTAGCACTTTGCTATTTCCAAACCACTTTTTTTCAAAATTAGCGCTAGTTACATTGGGACACTGATATCTTTCAGGAATCCCTGAAAATCACTTAACATGTATATATTTTTTTTTAGAAGACACCCCAAAGTATTGATCTAGGCCCATTTTGGTATATTTCATGCCACCATTTCACCGCCAAATGCAATCAAATAAAGAAAATCGTTCACTTTTTCACAATTTTTTTGACAAACTTTAGGTTTCTCACTGAAATTATTTACAAACAACTTGTGCAATTATGGCATAAATGGTTGTAAATTATTCTCTGAGATCCCCTTTGTTCAGAAATAGCAGACATGTATGGCTTTTGTTGTTGCTTTTTGGTAATTAGAAGGACGCTAAATGCCACTGCGCACCACAAGTGTATTATGCCCAGCAGTGAAGGGGTTAATTAGGGAGCATGTAGGGAGCGTCTAGGGTTAATTTTAGCTTTAGTGTAGTGTAGTAGACAACCCAAAGTATTGATCTAGGCCCATTTTGGTATATTTCATGCCACCATTTCACCGCCAGATGCGATCAAATTAAAAAAAAACGTTAAATTTTTCACAATTTTAGGTTTCTCACTGAAATCATTTACAAGCAGCTTGAGCAATTATGTCACAAATGGTTGTCAATGCTTCTCTGGGATCCCCTTTGTTCAGAAATAGCAGACATATATGACTTTGGCGTTGCTTTTTGGTAATTAGAAGGCCGCTAAATGCCGCTGCACATCACACGTGTATTATGTCTAGCAGTGAAGGGGTTAATTAGGTAGCTTGTAGGGAGCTTGCAGGGTTAATTTTAGCTTTAGTGTAGAGATCAGCCTCCCACCTGACACATCACACCCCCTGATCCCTCCCAAACAGCTCCCTTCCCTCCCCCACCCCACAATTTTCCCCGCCATCTTAATGTCTGCCAGTACAAAAATAAAGGGAATCTTTACATATTTACATATGCTGCTGTTTAGGATCCCCCTTAGCCCCCAACCTCCCTGATCCCCCCTCAAACTTCTCTCTAACCATCCCCCTTTGCCTTTTTGGGGGCCATCTTGGGTACTGGCAGCTATCTGCCAGTACCCAATTTGCAGAAAAAAAGGTTGTTGTTTTTTATTTTTCCCCATTTTTTTTTCTGTAGTGTAGCTTCCCTCCCACATACTAAGTAAACACCCCCGGATTCCGCTTTTTATTTTGATTATTTTTATGTTATAATACACTGATGAGCAAATCCTATGGTGCATATTTTCTGTAGTGTAGCGGTTCCCACCCGCTCCCTCCCGTGCACGCGCCCGCCCCCTCCCTATCGTGCACGCGCGCGCTCCCGTGCGTGCCCCCGGGTCATCCCCGACACGATCCCGCCCCCCTCCACATCACTGGACCCATCGATGGCCGCCACCCGCCTCCCACGTCGGCTCCCACCCACCAACGATACCGGCCATCGATGTCCGGTGCAGAGAGGGCCACAGAGTGGCTCTCTCTGCATCGGATGGCCATACATGGTTATTGCAGGATGCCTCCATATCGAGGCATCACTGCAATAACCGGAAAGCAGCTGGAAGCGAGCAGGATCGCTTCCAGCTGCTTTCCACACCGAGGACGTGCAGGGTACGTCCTCAGGCGTTAACTGCCTTTTTTTTTAAGGACGTACCCTGCACGTCCTCGGTCATTAAGGGGTTAAAACATCATAAGAACCACAAGAAATTTCCTTTTTGGCCTTGCCAGTCTCACAATTCATTGATCCGGCATATATTCAAAAAAGGTGGGCTGACCCTCTCTGTTCTGACAAATGGCGTTGTGTCCCGCATAGGAAATATTAGGGATTGCAGTTTCAGCAAAAGTCAGATAACATATCTACTTTTCTGCAATCTCGGCATAGCGGGGGTGGCTGTATTTAAAGGATATTTACACAAAATAGGGATTATTTTCCATTGAGCTGTAATTAGGTTTGAGCAAGGTTGCAAACCGATAAATATGCTGTTGGAAGCAATTTCCTTTATTGAATGCTTCCAATGTCGCATTATACCTCTATATTGGCAGCCGGAGTTCGGCTGCTGAAAATATTTTCTCGTGTCGTAGGAACTATTTGAAGCCGTTAAGCGATAACCTATAACAGGTTTTCAATGAAAGCATAAACCATTAATGCACTGTCAGAAGCTGTTGATACCTTGAAAAAATAACACCCAGCTCAACTAGGTGTAAAAGAGGAAACGTTTTCTTTTTGAGACCTATTTCCCATTGAAATTTTAAAACTTGCAAATAATACAAGAGTTTCAATGTAATATTTATTGTTGTCGCATGTATAGAAATAGTTGCACTTATGTTCTTATATAAAAATATATGCAAGCACAAATCTACAAAATTCAAACTAGACCTAGGCCTAGGACAGCAATGCATATTACATATACAGGCATACCTCATTTTATTTTGCTTTGCAGATATTGCTCTATTTACAAATTGAAGGTTTGTGGCACCCCTGTGTCAAGCAAGTCTATGAGATCCATTTTTTAACACGTATACACATATAAACACATACATTTCACATGAATACACATATATAAAGTACACACCAAGAGCAAAAAGATTATGAGGCCCATTTATCAAGCTCCAAATGGATCTTGAAGGGCCGTGTTTCTGGCGAGTCTTCAGACTCGCCAGAAACAGCAGTTATGAAGCAGCGGTCTAAAGACAGCTGCTCCATAACCCTGTCTGCCTGCTCTGATGAGGCGGACAGGAATCACCGGAATTCAACCCGATCAAGTGCGATCAGGTTGATTGACACCTTCCCTGTTGGCGATCAATTGGCCACGAGTCTGCAGGGGGCGGCGTTGCACCAGCAGCTCTTGTGAGCTGCTGGTGCAATGCTGAATACGGAGAGCGTATTGCTCTCCGTATTCAGCGAGGTCTTGCGGACCTGACCTGCAGTGTTGGATCAAGTCCACAAGACCTATGATAAATAGGCCTCTAAGACTCACTGAAGGCTCAGATCATGGTTAGCATTTTTTAGCAATACATTTTTTTTTAATTAAGTATTTACGTTGTTTTTTTAGACAACACTATTGCACACTTAATAGACTATAATATAATGTAAAAATAACTTGTATATGCACTGGGAAACAAAACAATTAGTGTAATTCACTTTATTGCTATATTCTCTTTATTGCGGTGGTATCGAGCCAAACCCGCAATATCTCTGAAGAACGCCTGTATTAATAAAGTGGAAAATATAATTATAAAATAATATAGTTTGCTTATAGTTTAAAAATATGTATAATAAATAAGTGTATCTTTATTTTTGTTTCTCTTTAGAGCTGATCACAGGTAAGGAATGCAGACGTTAAACGTCCATTTTATAGTGTAAGGTCGGGTTACTATAGAAACTAATTAATTTTGAAGAAATCCGACATCAGATGGAAGCTTCAACACAACTTTAACTTACACTTACATGAAAAGAGCGAAAGCACGCATTGCGTAAAATATTTAAATGGAAACCTGATCCTAAAATTGAGCCGTAAAATACTTTTAGCTTACAGCTCCATTTTAAACATCTCAATGGATACGAGCCCATAGACACTACGTTCGCTAAAACAAAAAACTATTTCTGTGTAGTTACAGTTCAAACAATTCTAATGTAAATTAAGTTTTGCTGTTTATTCACTTGATTTCTCACAATACAAATTCTCGCCACTGAAAAGCTGGTGAGACTTATATAATTAAAAAGGAGCATTCAAGATGGAGGAATATTAGAAACTCGCCGCTATGTTTCCCCATTAAAATTCAAGTTACTCCCATGAAACGCCCATGTAAGTCACACGGTATATCTATATGTTACACTTATAGGAGCTGAGAGGAAGTAGGTGTATTATGGCGCACTAAATAAAAAAAAATTGCTCGCCCTCGAACACCGCTGGGAGTAAAATGTAAACAATATAGTAAACTTAATTCCTTTAAAATAAAAGATAAGACAGAGCTAATTAAAATGCAATCTGCAACAAAATATCAATCAATTGCATTTTAACCAAAAAAGTTACAATAAAACCATATTTTTTTGTATGTACTGTACATCATATATTCACAACAATACAAAATAAAACACAGTTGTGAAAATACTTGTATGTGTGAAAAAAGCAATGGTGGACTGCACAGCAATCTAAGGCTATGACAGCGAAACTGCAGAGCACGATAGGATAACCGGCCGGTCACTCCTCACAATTCTATATAAATACAATATAGCCCTTTCCATTTTTTTTGCACAATCTTTTTTATGTTTACTTTGAGTTAACATATTTGTTTTTACTAAAGTACTATTCCATATCCCTTTAAAGTGATTTTCTATCCTTTTTTTAATTAAAAAAAATAAAAATTTTCCTGCACATATAACAAATCCCAGTAATGCTTGCAGATATTGAGGGGGGGCCAATATTCCTATGAGCTCTGATCATATACCACATCTAAAGGTCTTCTTTCCCTTTAAAGGGACAGGAAACCCCACATTTTTCTTTTATGATTCAGAGCATACTATTTAAAGCAACATTCCAATTTACTTCTATTATCAATTTTGCTTAATTCTCGGCTTATCCTTTATTGAAGGAGCAGCAATTCATTACTAGGAGCGTTCTTTAAAATTGTGTGCTCTATCTGAACCATGAAAGACATTTTTTTGGATTTTATGTCCCTTTAATGCTTGAACAGTGGTTGAGGGGGCACATAAACATATATTTGGTTCCAGTGCATTTCTATTAATTTACATGAAAAATGTATATGTTTTTCAGTTTGCCTAAACAGAGTTTATTAGATAGTGTTATTATGAGTGTAACTATACTTTGTAATGTATTTGTGCAACTTTTTAGTTTCGCAAAACAGTTAATCAGAGCTCTGATGTCGCAGTAATCATTCTAGCGTAAATCACGATTACCATCACACAATCGTGTTTACTTTCAACTCGTAATACAAGCGATAAGCCCAATGAGCACAAACCCTCGCGATATACCCCTTATCGTGCAGATGCAAAAGGTTGTGCTCCACTCGTAATCTGGGCCAATGTGTGTGTGTATTTTTTCTAAACTTTATAGTCAAGAAAGAAGGGGTTATCCTCATATAAATGATCACCTTTGGGTTATAGTTATATAAGTTTAATGTGCACATATCGACTCATATGAGCCTCTTCTCAAACAAATGCAGATATCTTAACGCCATGTAATCAGTATTCCCACATTGATCACCTGGCTATCAGAACTTATTTAGGGACTTTACTTTAAAGAGGGACTTCTGGGCTTTAAAACAAGGGTCAAAAAAGGGGGGTTTCCCTGATAATTAAATCAGGGAGGTGAGGATGGTGGGCGAACACCCAAATCCCCTCTATCATAATATATATGTATAGATGGGCAATGCCTAGTGCCTATATAATTATATTGCAAAACAAAAGAAAAAGAAACACTATAATGGCACTCTAATACTATAAGTGGGTAAAACGTCCAATCTGAGTAATAGAAGAAAGAAGGAGAGTCGGATAAATAAATTAAAACTTAACTTTTACTGTTATAACTTTATTAAAAATGGGGGGGGGGGGGTGCAAAAAAAACACACACACTTAAAAACAAGTACACAAGGAGGACTACTCCCTGAGTGTCACACCAATTCCTATTAAGTCCTTAGGTCGAATTAATGAAGAAAACATATCACTATTAATATAAGAATGGAGATATGTAGATAGATATCTATGGAGGAACACAATTAGAGAGCTCAGCCAAGAAGGCTGTTCTGAATTTGCATAGAAATTCTATTTAATCTACTAAACTGCCCACCTTATATAGAATAGACTGAGCCTACAAATGTGAGCAGGGGGTACAGGTATCAACGAATAAGGGCTGAGTAAGATCTTAAAGGAGTGTAAATATATGTAGGTATCGATAGCAATTAATAATAGAAACTGCCATAGGCAGGAGAATTAACTGACCACAGTATTTAAGCTGATACCTACAATCAAATGCGTATATCTAGGACTAGTACTGGTATTAAAATATAGTGGGAAAGATGGGCTGGATAATACTTAAATTACCATTCCTGATAATTGAACTATAAATGAGTAAGGAATCCAGCCATAGTAACTGGGTTATTACCTTATAATACCGCAATAAATAAAGTAGATCTAAGGATGGTCATGGTATAGGTCAATTAAACTCACAGACAAAATCTTAGCGTCTCACAGTCTGAATGGCTGTCTAATACCTGTTAATACTGTAATTAATTGCTACACTAAAAGTGGGTTTGTATAATAGCCAGATCGGCTGGGATTAAACCTTTAATCCTTTGCATTAGCGTAAAATAAGTCAAAAGACAAATCTGTATATTGATTTATTGGTTACAGCCATAGCGACTAAATAATACCTTAATCTTAAATACCATGGCTAGTAGCCTAGTAATAAGCTGATGAGTGTTACAGCCAATGTGGCTGGGATATTATCAATAAAATGTTAGTACCACATTAAAAGAAAAATCCCCATTTATGAGGTAATATCGATATAAGGGTAGCCAAGGCAAAATGTGATTGGAAGTTGGCGATATAAAGGAGGAGGAGAGCTGGTCAACAATCGGTGCCTTCAATAAAGCAGTTGCGAAACACACATCAGGCATTCGCACTGCTCCCTGTATTGTGTCTGTTAATAGTGTTTTCCTTATACCGCTGTAATTTGTACGTGGTCCGACTTTAAATACTACTTTTTTCATGTTTAACTTTGCCTACCTCTGTGGCGTAATAAAGGGTAGCTTTTTGTAACGGTATTAAAAGGTATTACCCAGCCACTTTGGCTGTGGTCTTAGAAGGTTTTCCTGTGCCTTGGCTACCCTTATATCGATATTACCTCATAACTGGGGATTTTCTTTTAATGTGGTACTAACATTTATTGATAATATCCTAGCCACATTGGCTGTAACACTCATCAGCTTATTACTAGGCTACTAGCCACGGTATTTAAGATTAAGGTATTATTTAGTCGCTATGGCTGTAACTAATAAATCAATATACAGATTTGTCTTTTGACTTATCTTACACTAATGCAAAGGTTTAAAGGTTTAATCCCAGCCGATCTGGCTATTATACGAACCCACTTTTAGTGTAGCAATTAATTACGGTATTAGCAGGTATTAGACAGCCATTCAGACTGTGAGACCCTTAGATTTGGCTGTGAGTTTAATTGACCTATACCATGACCATCCTTATATCTACTTTATTTATTGCGGTATTATAAGGTATTAACCCAGTTGCTATGGCTGGATTGCTTACTCATTTATAGTTCAATTATCAGGAATGGTAATTTAAGTATTATCCAGCCTATCTTTCCCACAATGTCTTAATACCAGTACTAGTCCAGTACTAGTAAATATACCAAGAGAATGAAGACAATTTGATAATAGGAGTAAATTAGAAAGTTGCTTAAAATTAATTTCTCTATCTGAATCATGAAAGAAAAAATTTGGGTTCAGTGTCCCTTTAAGGCCATAAAAACATATTTACTTCTATTGTTCTATAACAGGGAAAATAGGAAGTGATTAGACCAAAAACCATTATAAAACAAAAAATAAAGCCCATAAACTGCTAAAACATATATCTAGACTTTATTTTGTGTTTCTATTAATATGTGGAAGTATTTTTCAATAAGGAAATATTTTTTGTTCTCACATAGGGGCCAATTTATCATGGCCGAATAGTGCCTAATGCACCTGTTTCCGCGTGAGCCTTCAGACTCGCCGGAAACAGGAGTTAAGAAGCAGCGGTCTGAAGACCGCTGCTCCTTAACTCATCAGCTGTCTCTGAGACATCAATCCACCCGATCACATATGATCGGATTGATTAACACCCCATGCTAGCGGCCGATTGGCCGCAAATCTGCATGGGGCGGCATTGCACAAGCAGTTCATAAGAACTGCTTGTGCATTGTTAAATGCCAACAGTGTATGCTGTCGGCATTCAGCGATGTCGGGCGGACATGATCCACTACAGCGGATCATGTCTGTCTGACAGATAATAAATCGGCTCCATAGGGTCTGATTATCAAACACTCACTAACATGAAGAGAAATCACGCAAAATCTCTGGGGGCTTTATTTGAGCATTATATTGTAATGTAGGTGTCTCATCCAGAACCTTCCATATGGCCCGATGATCGAAAACTCACCAGCATGGAGAGAAATCACATAAAATCTTTTTTGTAACCTTATATTGATTCACTGGTGGCCAGTCGGCAGGCAGGGGCAGTCAATCATCCTGATCCAATACGATATGATTTCAGTCCACCACCTTTTTGCTTCTTCCGTTTCAGGTGGACCTGAAATGATGGGGTTTTGAAGCAGCATCCGCTGCTTAATAAATTGAGCCCTATATGTCAATATATATATAAAATAATTCATTTATATATAAAATTCACTTTTGTATATAACATTTTACTAATGTAAGGTCACAGACCTACTTATCAGACCTACTCATGATGCTGCCCCCTGCTGTTCAGATACACTAACAGGCCAGGATATCTAAATAGAACAAAGGAAATACATTTGCTCAAATTGTAAAGATGTAACTTCTGAGAACCCTTATTTCACTGTCTTATAAGATTGGAATCTCCAAATGAAATTATATTCAACAACTTCCTACCTAAACAGTTTATCTAGGAAACCACTAGATAACCACAGCCTTGTGGTGAGGGAGACAGTGGGTCTACAGATAAATACACTCAGAATTTCAGGAACTAGTTCATTTTCACACTGGTGTATATATAAACTAGAAAAAAGACACTATACCCCTTCAAATTCGTGAATACACAATTTTGTCTTAAAGAAAATACTACATATGCAAGCATATGAAATTGTGATCTTACATGTAATAACTTGTGTATACAATATTAATGTAGTTAATATATATCAGTACTGTATAAATTTACCAATATATATGTCTAGGATAATCTGATGCTTAACACACTATAATAAATATGAAATGGCTTATACAGGGAGTGCAGAATTATTAGGCAAGTTGTATTTTTGAGGATTAATTTTATTATTGAACAACAACCATGTTCTCAATGAACCCAAAAAACTCATTAATATCAAAGCTGAATAGTTTTGGAAGTAGTTTTTAGTTTGTTTTTAGTTATAGCTATTTTAGGGGGATATCTGTGTGTGCAGGTGACTATTACTGTGCATAATTATTAGGCAACTTAACAAAAAACAAATATATACCCATTTCAATTATTTATTTTTACCAGTGAAACCAATATAACATCTCAACATTCACAAATATACATTTCTGACATTCAAAAACAAAACAAAAACAAATCAGTGACCAATATAGCCACCTTTCTTTGCAAGGACACTCAAAAGCCTGCCATCCATGGATTCTGTCAGTGTTTTGATCTGTTCACCGTCAACATTGTGTGCAGCAGCAACCACGGCCTCCCAGACACTGTTCAGAGAGGTGTACTGTTTTCCCTCCTTGTAAATCTCACATTTGATGATGGACCACAGGTTTTCAATGGGGTTCAGATCAGGTGAACAAGGAGGCCATGTCATTAGTTTTTCTTCTTTTATACCCTTTCTTGCCAGCCACGCTGTGGAGTACTTGGACGCATGTGATGGAGCATTGTCCTGCATGAAAATCATGTTTTTCTTGAAGGATGCAGACTTCTTCCTGTACGACTGCTTGAAGAAGGTGTCTTCCAGAAACTGGCAGTAGGACTGGGAGTTGAGCTTGACTCCATCCTCAACCCGGAAAGGCCCCACAAGCTCATCTTTGATGATACAGCCCAAACCAGTACTCCACCTCCACCTTGCTGGCGTCTGAGTCGGACTGGAGCTCTCTGCCCTTTACCAATCCAGCCACGGGCCCATCCATCTGGCCCATCAAGACTCACTCTCATTTCATCAGTCCATAAAACCTTAGAAAAATCAGTCTTGAGATATTTCTTGGCCCAGTCTTGACGTTTCAGCTTGTGTGTCTTGTTCAGTGGTGGTCGTCTTTCAGCCTTTCTTACCTTGGCCATGTCTCTGAGTATTGCACACCTTGTGCTTTTGGGCACTCCAGTGATGTTGCAGCTCTGAAATATGGCCAAACTGGTGGCAAGTGGCATCTTGGCAGCTGCACGCTTGACTTTTCTCAGTTCATGGGCAGTTATTTTGCGCCTTGGTTTTTCCACACGCTTCTTGCGACCCTGTTGACTATTTTGAATGAAACGCTTGATTGTTCGATGATCACTCTTCAGAAGCTTTGCAATTTTAAGAGTGCTGCATCTCTCTGCAAGATATCTCACTATTTTTGACTTTTCTGAGCCTGTCAAGTCCTTCTTTTGACCCATTTTGCCAAAGGAAAGGAAGTTGCCTAATAATTATGCACACCTGATATAGGGTGTTGATGTCATTAGACCACACCCCTTCTCATTACAGAGATGCACATCACCTAATAGGCTTAATTGGTAGTAGGCTTTCGAGCCTATACAGCTTGGAGTAAGACAACATGCATAAAGAGGATGATGTGGTCAAAATACTCATTTGCCTAATAATTCTGCACTCCCTGTATGTGTAATAACTGTACTTATAATGGTTGTTAACCAATGTGCTGGACATAAAATGATTGACAAATTATGTTTAGAATAATTACATGTTTATTATTATTACATGTATCTGATGTGCCGATGTATAGAGATTCTGAAATGACTAATACATACATATGGGAAGTAAATTATACTCAGACTAATATGATAAATATATTTTTATGCACCCAAATATCATTAAGGAATATGCACAAATATCTCAATATATCGATATCAGATAGTCATTAAACCCCAAAGATATATATCTATAATAATTAATTACAACAGACTTCCACTTATGCATACGTGGAAATATATGTGTATGATATAAATGTAACTATAAAGTATGGCAAAATATAAACTCAAATGATACCATTAACATATTATGATAAACAGTTAAAACTACTGCCAATTTTAATTGTAATTTCTCAATTACCAGTTATAAATATAGTTTTCAAATACATCCCTGGAGATATAACATAAATAGGGAACTGTATGGGAACATACATTATACTGTATATGTATATATATAAAATTAGATATACAATTATATCCATATCTAACATTAAGGAAATATATATATATATATACAGTCAAATTAAATAGCCCATATAACTATTGACACAATGCTTTACTAAAATTATAAGATCAATAAGTGTATTAAATAACCACTTTACAAAAATATAAAGTAAATCCCTGAGGTATATAATTTTTTTTATCTAAAATAAACTCCTCAGACAGGTCAGGCAGCCCCCAATGGCCCCATTTTAATAATACAGTCATATGTATTAACCTTAAAGGGACATTAAACCCAATTTTTTTCTTTCATGTTTCAGATAGAGAATACCATTTTAAACAACTTTCTAATTTACTTCTATTATATAATTTGCTTCATTCTCTTGATATTCTTTCCTAAAAAGCATATCTAGATAGGCTCAGTAGCTTCTGATTGGTGGCTGCACATAGATGCCTCATGTGATTGGCTCATCTATGTGCATTGCTATTTCTTTAACAAAGGATATCTAAAGATTGCAGCAAATTAGATAATGGAAGTGAATTGGAATGTTGTTTAAAATTGTATTCTCTATCTGAATCATGAAATAAAAATTTTGGGTTTAGTGGCCCTTTAAGGAAATTTAATCACCCCAGGTGGGCAAAGCATTGGCCTATGGGAGCTGTCACACCCTGAATGTTTTCATTGGATGATTAAGAATGGAGGTAGGAGCTAAGTCAGCAGACGAAAAGCTCTACACTTGGAAATAAAAGGTACAACTTTTTGGGGAGACACAAAGGACACAACAACAAAAACTCTTTTTGGAGACTTGTGGGAACACTCTTTTGGAAAGAGGGAGATAACTTTGTGATACCGGTTGTTTCTTTTCTATATCGTGGAATACTCTCCTGTATGACAGTGGAACTTGGGATATGAACAATCTCACATCTTGCTATTTGCCCATCTGGTAATGTATAATAGAAATGAAATTCTGTAATAGTCACTATAGCTAAAAATGTCCTTATAACATTAATGTAATATCTGAAGCACTATTGTGATTTAAAGGTGTGTTTTATATTTACAATTTGGAATTTCATAAATCAGTAACTTCTAGATAATAATTATATTAGCATTGAGAGAATTTACTATTGAAGGAAAAGGGGTATTAAATACTCATTAATAGATTTTAAGTTTAGCTATATTGTACTCATTGCTGTTGTATTGATTAATATAAGAGTATTCTTGGGTTAGATAGTTAAATTGTACTTCCTGAAACACAATTAATCTATAAATTGTAGTTAAGATTTGTATTGTAGTATTTGGCATAAGCCATATTGTATTGTTACTGGCTAATTCTAAATTGTTCTAGTAAATTTTATTTGTGATAATGGGCATTTAATTCATTTTGGGTTAAGCTTTAATTTATCAACAATATTGTGCTCATATCCAAAGGGGGTAACAGGCTATATAATTGAATATAAATTAATTTAAATATTTCTATAGCTTGTTTTATATTTTATTTTGAAATAATCTGTTATACATTTGATCAAATTGATACCCCTGATTACTGCAAAAATATAGTTACTGTGTCTATAATCTTACACCTATCAGAACTTAGTTATATTTTTAATTGGAATTAAATCTTAATATTTAATAATACATTTTATTGTCATTAATTACTGATATCTATAAACATCTGAACTGTATTATTTGGAGGCACTGCTGATGATAATTGTATTATTATTTATTAATATTCATAAATGTCCTAATACTTCAAAATAATGGGTTACACGCAATACACAAGACCGAAGGACATCAAGTGAACAACTGCCAGACAAACAACAACAAGATTGACCAAAGCAGAACCAGACATGATGGTCATTTTACACCAATCCATGATTACAATAAACTTAGATGACTCCAAATCCTGCCCCGTCTCACAGACTACCAAGTACAGTGTATATCTTTTGTATAACAGATACACTACTTCACACATAACTCTACACATAGGTCTCCATGTACAAAGCAGTGAATGCCGCTATGTAGCCCTTGTGGGGCTGACTTAATCAAGCAAACCTGGTTTCCATAATGTAAGAAGCAGCAGAACTGCTTATTATCATCACTGCCACCTCTGAGTTGGTGGAGACAAGTCCCCTCCCCCCCCCCCCCGGAATATATTTGTTATTGGTGATTCACAGGCCCTCCTTAAACACAATTGGTCTTATGCAAGCAGGGGGCGTTGCTGCACAAGCACATGATTGTGAAAAAGCACATATGGATGTACAGTATCCGCTGCCTGTTCACTCCAAAGCTAATTGGACAGAAACCTTGTCCACCCAGCCCCTCTTATATGGGGTTTATAACCTCCTCACACAGGACTATAACTGCAATACAATATAAATACTTTTACTTATTTTTATTTGTTCTACATTATTTAGGAGACATGATTTATAAAAAAAAATTCCCACAGTGCAATGTCACTCACTAAGGGCCCAGGGATTGCCATGATTATATTTTTCTTATCAGGATAAGACATTTTATTTGGCATAGCTCAACTGTGCAAAAAGTATCCAAATTTTATATTACAAATTATTCTAATAGTCTTTACTGTAGTCATTTTCCTAACACACAATTAAATGCATCGCACATAGTAATCAAAAACACATTTCTACTAAGCCGAGGGTTGTGTCCTCATTGTACATTCTTGTTTCCAAACAGGTTCACACAGATACTTGAGCAATTATTGTTTGTTGTATTATTTTTATTAGATAATAGATTTGCCAATAGTATTATAGCATGTATTATGATGCTATGTCAGTTTGCTGATCAATCGTTTATTACCACAATTATTTGGCTATTACTGATTTCGTATTCGTATAATTTGCTTCATTATTGTTTCACATTTGTTGATAAATTGTACTTTCACTTATAACTTATGACTGATATTATCTTGTAAGTATACGTTGGGGGCACACACAAAAGAGTTTGGTAACATTTACATGTTAGGATGTTGTTTTATAATTATCCAGAGTGCTATAATAGAAGTGTTTTCTCTTACTGTACTGTTATATATTTTTCCTATTTTGTGGAAAACCTGAAATATTCAACACTAGAAATAATATAATACAAAATAGTGTACAAAGTCTCAGTAAATATAATAATTAGTAGATAGACATAGTGTCTGCCTCATGCTTACATTTTCTGCAGAGGCCTCTTGTTTGGTTTCAATTTTCTCAACCTGAAAAATAAACAAACAAAAATATACAAACCATATATTCTATAATTATTTACAGGAAGAAAAAAAAATTAAATTAATGCCAAAGGGCCTGATATTCAAAACCTTACCGCTCAGGCAAGATATTCTAAGAAGTCTCATCAGGTCCCTTAAAAAAAAAAAATTAGAAACACCAATGTTATCTTGAGAAATGTTTAAGTTGCTATGTAGTTTTCTTTATGTGAAATAGAGACTCCTACTTTACAATGTAAGGTCTAAAAAATATCACAAAGATTTTGTGTGATGTCTCTCCATGCTGGAAATTTTTTGAATATCAGACCCTTAAATGCGAAATACCAGATAATTTCCTGTTTTGACCTCACTCTTAAATTCTGCAAGAAAACACAACTAGAAAATGTTACCATATCTAATTCTTATTCAGCAAACAGAAGGCTTTCATTTTTATATTTTTTTTTTATTTTTATTTTTTTGCAGTAAGTGGAAATGCAGCACTTAAAGGGACATGAAACCCAAATTTGTATTTTCTGATTTAGAAACAGCATGCAATTTTAAACAACTCCCTAATTTACTTCTATTGTCTAAGTTGCTTCATTCTCTTGATATACTTTGCTGAAAAGCATATCTGCAGTAGATAGGCTCAGTAGCTGCTGATTGGTGGCTGCACATAGCTGCCTCATGTGATTGGCTTACCCATGTGCATTACTATTTCTTCAACAAAGAATATCTAAAGAATTAAGCAAATTAGACAATAGAAGTAAATTGAATTGTTGTTTAAAATTGTTTTCTCTATCTGAATCATGAAAGAAAAAAATTGGGTTTAATGTACCTATAAGTTTAAAATTTTCTTTAAGAGAGAGAGCTCAAATAAGGAATGTCCCAACTTTTTATTATGTGAATGAGGATTTTAAACTCTGGCATTAAGATACAGTTTTTATTTGCCTTTGATTTCCCCTAGTTTTTGTCTATTTTGTAATGTAATTGTATTTATGAGATTAGCTAATAAAAAAATATACACTTTTAAACATTCGTCTTCTCTAGTATTGACAATCCAATATCAGACACACACACAACATTAGTTATAAGTATATTTTGGGCTATATTCACTAAACTAAGATATTTTAGCACAGTCTATAGTTTCAAAACAGAAACTTCCTATTAGGACAAATTGCCAAAGCATAAACCACTTACTATTTGTCATAACTTTTGTGTTTATTTTTTTGTAATATACCTCAGATGTGGAGGGATCATCTTCAGATGTCTCATCTGTGGCAACCTGTAAAAATGCAAAGGATTCAATTGCAACAGGTACAATATTAGAAGTAATTGCATTTCTAACACAAAGTCAAAATGGACATTTCTTTCCTATGGCATGGAGAGTCCACAAAACATTCTAATTACTAGTGGAATATTCACTCCTGGCCAGCAGGAGGAGGAAAAGAGCACCCCAGCACAGAGCTGTTAAGTATTACTTCCCTTACCCATAACCCCCAGTCATTCACTTTGCCTTAATCACGGGAGGATGGCAAAGATGATGTCTGAAGATTTTAATCCTTTTAATAGGTACTTTTCCCTGCAAGCAAGGATTTGGGCTTTGCTGTGCACATGTCAATCTCTTTAGTAAGAGTAATGGTGGCTATTAGCAGTTAGAAGACAGCAAGGTGGTCTTTACTTAAACTTCTAACATTATTGCTACCCCTATTATAGAAAGCCAGAATTGGCTACTCTGTTCTTTCTTTTCTTTAGGTCCCTGGTAGATATGGTGAAGCTGCCACACCTCAGAAAACAGCCCCTGTCTGACAGAGCAGGATCCACAGGTAAGTGCTTTCCCTTCTAGGTTTGAAGGTACCGACACTATAGGGGTTAAATCCTTGTGGAAAGCATTTAAATCTGTATTAGGGGCACTGCTTTTATGTGAAAAGAGGCATCTTTTTTATTGGTAGCTCGGAGATGGGAGAGTGTATGAAGTGTTTGTTTTACTTCTTACTTGTTGCAATCACTTTTTAGCTCAGCTTATTTGCCCAATCACTTTTGCTGTGCTGCTGTTGGTTTTTGCGCCGTTTTTGTTTGGCGCACTTTTTGGGGGGAAATTGTTTTTTTTTCTTGTGGTCACGTGACCGCTCCTCTGCACTTCCGGTTTTCGGCTTCTCTGTTCAGATCGGAGTTTGCTGTGGCGAGTGTAGAGGCTGTATCTACAGTGGCAACTGCGTTTGGGCTGTTCCGGTAACAAGGAGGTGTTTTTTGCTACCAGGTGTGTCCGGTTTTCTGTGCTAGTGGGATAGCAACTTCTGGAGGGGTAAGACCTCAGCAGAACTAGGGGTTTTAAGTGCTTATTTATGTTTTATTGCTTCATATAAATAAAATATATTTTGCATTTACATTTTTTTTTGTTAATTGTGAACTGATACCCAATTATGGACACTAATACTGAAGTTGATTAATTTGAAAAATGCTTATTGTGTTTGGAGTCTAAGATTATTCCTCCTGTACAGTTTTGCTCTTCATGTTATTTTTTTTTTTTTAATTTTAAAGATAAGATGTCTCTCCCTGAGCCACCTGTCTTTTAGGATAGTGTTATCCTAGCTACGCCTCAGCTTTCCCCTCAAGCTTCCCAAGCTTCACATGCACTGCCCTGTGGTTCCTCTCAACCTCCTGGGGGTGTTTTTTACCTGGGGATTTCACTGTGCAGATTACTTCTTCTGTTTCTGCAGCTTTATCAGCTTTTCCAAAGGTTTCTGGTAAATAAAAGAGGAAATCTAAACATATTGATGTTAGTAAGGATGACTCCGCTAAAGCTGTGTTAGTCATTATGGGGCCTAGTTATCAAGCCGTCAACCTCAAATACGCTGGAATTCCGCAGCGTATTTGTGGCTAGGCTGATTCGCCTAAGTTATCAAGCCCTAGATACCGGCAAAAGTAGAATTTTGTGACGTAAACTTCGATCCGCCGGACCCAGTCCGACACAGATCGATGCTTACGTAACTACAGATGTTCCGCACACAAGTGCCGAATCCCATAGGAATCAATGGGAGTCTAACCATAGCGAAAGTTCATGTTCGCTGCTGCCCGACATCCCATTGATTCCTATGGGAGATGTCTACACCTAACACCCTAACATGTACCCCGAGTCTAAACACCCCTAATCTGTCCCCCCTACACCGCCGCAACTAAATAAAGTTATTACCCCCTAAACCGCCGCTACCGGAGTCCACCGCCACTCTAATAAACTGATTAACCCCTAAACCGCCGCTCCCGGAGCCCACCGCAAGCTATACTAAATATGTTAACCCCTAAACCGCCGCTCCCGGAGCCCACCGCCACTCTAATAAACTGATTAACCCCTAAACCGCCGCTCCCGGTCCCCGCCGCAACTCTTATAAATGTATTAACCCCTAAACCGCCGCTCCCAGACCCCACCGCCACCTACATGATACCTATTAACCCCTATCCTGCCCCCCCATACCGTCGCCCTCTATAATAAAGTTATTAACCCCTATCCTGCCGATCCCGGATCTCGCCGCAACTAAATAAATAGTTTAACCCCTAAACCGCCGCTCCCGGACCCCGCCGCAACCTATATTAAACTTATTAACCCCTAATCTGCCCCCCCACACCGTCGCCACCTATAATACATTTATTAACCCCTGTCCTGCCCCCCACTACACTGCCGCCACTGTAATAAAATTATTAACCCCTAAGCCTAACCCTAATACCCCCCTAACTTAAATATTAATTAAATAAATCTAAATAATATTTCTCTTATTAACTAAATTAATCCGATCAGCCAATAGAATGCGAGCTCAATCTGATTGGCTGATTGGATCAGCCAATCGGATTGAACTTCAATCTGATTGGCTGATTCAATCAGCCAATCAGATTTTTCCTACCTTAATTCCGATTGGCTGATAGAATCCTATCAGCCAATCGGAATTGAAGGGACGCCATCTTGGATGACGTCCCTTAAAGGAATATCCATTCGTCGGTAGTCGTCTGGAAGAAGAGGATGGCTCCGCGTCGGCTCGTCTGAAGATGGCTCCGCTCCGGATGGATGAAGATTGAAGACGCCGCTTGGAAGATGACATTGCCCGGATGGAAGACTTCTTCAGCGCCGCCTGGATGATGACTTCATCGGATGGAAGATTTCTTCAGCGCCCCTTGGATGATGACTTCTGCCGCTCCGGATCTCCTCTTCGGTTCCATCGATGGTCGGCTGGCTGAAGACAACTCAAGGTAGGATGATCTTCAGGGGGGTAGTGTTAGGTTTTTTAAGGGGGGTTTGGGTTAGATTAGGGGTATGTGGGTGGTGGGTTTTAATGTTGGGGGGATTGTATTTTTCTTTTACAGGCAAAAGAGCAGTTTTCTTTGGGGCATGCCCGCAAAAGGCCCTTTTAAGGGCTGGTAAGGTAAAAGAGCTTTTAACTTTTTAATTTAGAATAGGGTAGGGAATTTTTTTATTTTGGGGGGCTTTGTTATTTTATTAGGGGGCTTAGATTAGGTGTAATTAGCTTAAAATTGTTGTAATATTTTTGAAATGTTTGTAACTTATTTTTTTTATTTTTTGTAACTTAGCTTTTTTTATTTTTTGTACTTTAGTTAGTTTATTTAATTGTATTTAATTGTAGGTATTTGTAGGTAATTTATTTAATTAATTTAATGATAGTGTTGTGTTAGGTTTAATTGTAACTTAGGTTAGGATTTATTTTACAGGTAATTTTGTATTTCTTTAAGCTAGGTAGTTATTAAATAGTTAATAACTATTTAATAACTATTCTAACTAGCTAAAATAAATACAAAGTTACCTGTAAAATAAATATAAATCCTAAAATAGCTACAATGTAATTATTAATTACATTGTAGCTATCTTAGGGTTTATTTTACAGGTAAGTATTTAGTTTTAAATAGGAATAATGTATTAAAGTATAGTGTAGTGTTAGGTGTAATTGTAACTTAGGTTAGTTTTTATTTTACAGGTTAATTTCTCTTTATTTTAGCTAGGTTGAAAATAAATTGAAATTTCCCTGTAAAATAAATATAAATCCTAAGATAGCTACAATATAATTATTATTTATATTGTAGCTATATTAGGGTTTATTTTAAAGGTAAGTATTTAGGTTTAAATAGGATTAACTTAGTTAATAAGAGAAATATTATTTAGATTTATTTAATTAATATTTAAGTTAGGGGGTGTTAGGGTTAGTGTTAGACTTAGGTTTAGGGGTTAATAATTTTATTACAGTGGCGGCGGGGTAGTGGGGGGCAGGATAGGGGTTAATAAATTTATTATAGGTTGTGGCGGTGTAGGGGGGGCAGATTAGGGGTTAATAAGGTTAATATAGGTTGCAGCAGGGTCCGGGAGCGGCGGTTTAGGGGTTAAACTATTTAGTTGCAGAGAGGTCCAGGATCAGCAGGATAGGGGATAATAACTTTATTATAGGTGGCGGCGGTATAGGGGGGGCAGGATAGGGGTTACTAGGTATAATGGAGGTGGCGGCAGTGTCCTGGAGCGGCGGTTTAGGGGTTAATACATTTATAAGAGTTGCGGCGGGGTCTAGGAGCGGCGGTTTAGGGGTTAATAACTTTATTTCGTTGCTGGGGGCTCCGGGGGCGCCGGTATAGGGGGTAGAACAGTGTAGTTTAGTGTGGGTGTTTAGTGACAGACTAGCAATAAAGCTGTCAAAAAGCCGAAGAGCACCGAGATCGGATGAGTGATAACTCTCACAGTCCGCTGCTCATCGCCCTGTACTTGCTGCGCGGCTTTTTGACAGCTTTATTGATAACTTGGGCAAAATTTTGCAGGTCCGCAGCGGCGATGGTAGGCGAGCTTAGGCGGGCGTATTGAACCGGCGAAGGCAGGTAAAGTAGACGGCTTGATAACTACCCCCCTATGTCTCAATTATCTAATGAGGATGATTCTTCAGTGGCTTCTGAGGGGAAATTGTCCGATTCTGATACTGTAGTGACAAATTCTGAAGATTCAGAGGAGATTAATTTCAGATTTAAGTTAGAACACCTTCAGGTTTGTTTGAAGGAGGTTCTTGCTACTTTGGAAGAATCCGAATCTGTTGCGGAGAATCCAGAGGTCTAGTAAGCTTAATAGGGTATATAATGTACCCTCATCTGTGGAAGTATTTCCAGAATGTATGGCAGATTTTATAACTCAGGAATGGGATAAACTAGGGATTCCTTTTACCCCGTCCCCTGTTTAAAAAAATATGTTTCCTGTTGCTGACTCTATTTGTGACTCGTGGCGCACGGTGCCCAAGGTAGAGGGAGCTAGCTCTACTCTGGCTAAGAGAACTACTATTCCTATTGAAGATAGTTGTTCTTTCAAGGATCCCATGGATAAGAAGCTTGAGACTTTTTTGAAGAAGATGTATATTCAAAAGGGATTACAGTGGCAACACGTTGCTAGCATTGCTACAGTTGTGGAGGCAGCATCTTATTGGTGCGATGATTTAGCTAATCTTATCCTAGAAGAGATTACTATAGAGGAGATCCAAGACAGGATCAAGGCTCTCAAGCTAGCCAATACCTTTATTTGTGATGCCAACATGCAAGTTCTTAGGTTGGGTGCTAAGAATTCTGGTTTTACTGTTTTAGCTCGCAGAGCTCTCTGGTTAAAATCTTGGTCTGCAGATGTTACATCCAAGTACAAGCTTTTATCTCTGCCTTATAACGGTAAAACCTTGTTTGGACCAGGTCTGGCAGAAATTATTTCTGACATTACATGTGGAAAGAGTTCTTTCCTATCTCATGATAAAAAGAATAGACCTAAGGGTCACAAGAATTCTAACTGTCATTCCTTTCATAACTTTAAGGGACTTTTCATAATTTTAAAAGTCTTCCTCTTCCAAGTCGGATCAATTCAAGTCTTCTTGGAGGTCCAGTCAGCCTTGGAACAGGGGGAAGCAAGCTAAGAAGCCTTCCGTTGATTCTAAATCAGCATGAAGGGGCCGCCCCCTATCCTGTAGTGGATCAAGTGGGGGGCAGGCTTTCTTTTTTTCAGCAGGCTTGGATACGCAATGTTCCAGATCCTTGGGCCATAGATAAAGTATCCCATGGTTACATAATATGATTCAAATCTTGTCCTCCCATGGGCAGGTTATCTGCAAATCAGATAAAGAGAGAGGCCTTCTTAAACTGCGTAAAGGACCGATCATCCCTGGGAGTTATTGTTCCAGTTCCTCTAGAGGAACAGGGTCTAGGATTCTATTCAAATCTATTTGTAGTTCCCAAGAAGGAGGACACTTTTCGTCCCATTCTGGACTTAAAGTGTCTCAATCAATTCCTCAGGGTTCCGTCCTTCAAGATGGAGACAATCCGTTCTATTCTTTCTTTTTGTCTAAAAGGGTCAGTTCATGACAACCATAGATCTGAAGGACGCGTATCTTCATGTTCCTATTCACAGGGATCGTTTCCAGTATCTAAGGTTTGTAAAGAAAAAATAAAGAAAAAAGCGCTAGAGTAGATAACTCCTAAGCCTCTTCTCCAAACTATCTTCTTCCTAGATAGTAGTGTGTATAGAAGAGAAAACAGATGGGGGAGAAGAAGAGGCACTAAAAAGAAGCACTAGAAGTTAATGATCTATAGAGGGATGTATAGGGTATGTTGCAGCAGGTTTCTCTTAGCCTATTCTTTTATTAGTTTATTTAGTTTTTTTTATTAGTTTTTATATTTTAAGTTTTATTCTTTTGAAGAAGTGAATTGTACTGTGTATCTATACTGTGGATTTTTTTACATAATAAATTGTTGTAGTATATTACTCTCTAGTTTTCTACACCCATTTTCTATATTAGATTGATTCTAATGGGGACCATAATACTGAATGGTAACTGAAGTAAAGAATAGACTAAGAGAAACCTGTTGCAACATACCCTATACATCCCTCTATAGATCATTAACTTCTAGTGCTTCTTTTTAGCTCCTCTTCTTCTCCCCCATCAGTATCTAAATTTTTTGCCCTTCCTTTTGGCCTTGCTTCAGCTCCCAGAATTTTTACAAAGGTTCTGGGGGCTCTTCTGGCAGTGGTGAGGTCCCAGGGTATTGCTGTGGTGCCTTATCTAGACAACATTCTAGTTCAAGCACCATCTTTTAATCTAGCAAGATCTCATACCGAGATCTTGTCTATTCTATGTTCCCATGTGTGAAAGTGAATATGGGAAAGAGTTCCCTTGTTCCAGATACAAGGGTTTGTTTCTTGGGAACAATCATCGATTCCCTGTCAATGAAGATCTTTCTGACGGACGTCAGAAAATCCAAGCTTCATGTTTCTTGCCTGTCTCTCCAGTCTGCTATTCGTCCATCTGTGGCTCAATGCATGGAGGTTATTGGACTGATGGTTGCCTCCTTGGACATCATTCCTTTTGCTCGGTTCCATTTGAGACCTCTGCAGCTATGCATACTCAGTCACTGGAACAGAGACCACTCAGATCTCTTGCAGAAGATCATTTTGGATTCCCCAACAAGAGTCTCATGGTGGGTTTCACACAGTGACGTGCACTAATAGGAGGCAGGTGAGGCACTGCCGCACCTGCCATTTGGGGTAAATGAAAAAAAATAAATGTAATTTTATTTAAAAAAAAAAGTTAAATGTTTTTTGTTTTTTTTTACATTTCCAAATCTATAATATTGCGCAATAGAGGCACTGGGTTCTGGTTTTTCTCTATTGCGCAATATTTTTACATGGAATTTTAGGACTAGCCGCTCTGCAGCACCACCCGGTGGTGATTTGCAGCAGCAGCGCGGCTGAAAAAACTGTTAAAGAGGCATCTCTAATGAGGCCTCGTATTTTCCCTGGGAGCCAGGCTCAGCCAATCAACACCGGTCTTGACTCCCTGGCCCTGCTGTACTGTCTACTGCGCATGCGCAACGAAGGAGCAGTCTGGCGGCAACAAAACAGTCAGTGACAGACACTCACTCCTGCCTGTTTGGAACTGACTGTCACTGAGCCAAGTTAGCGAGTGGATTGCTGAGCCTGAGCTAATCGCAGCTACTACCCTCTGGTCCTGCCTGCCTGGATTGAGGAGCCGAGTCACCAACACAGTACAGTGCAGTGCACACACACAAGTAAGTTGTCAGACAGAATGAGCAGCCATCGTGTAATTAATTGTGCACTAAATATAAGGCAGAGTAGTGGCGTCCCCCTTTTATGTACCGGATATAAATAACATTATTTATTGTCATAACTCTCAACTCACTGTCCCCACAATGTCTGATTTACTTTCCCAAAACTACTTTTGCCGGTACTAAACTGAATCTGCCAGTGAAATGACTAACGTGAGCCTGCAGTTTTCTGTGTCATAGCTCTTTCACTCAGTGCGATTAGGTATGTAACTCCACAGATTCAGTATAGCGCCGGCTGGGGTCCAGGGAAGAAGTGTAAGTCTTTAATGTAATTAGCAAAGGATTTAGTGAGTCTTTAAATAAAATAAAATAAAATAAATGGTTAAAGATATAAAAATCATGTGTGATGATTTGTTCCTCAAAAACATTGTATTTGTAATATTATGCAGGGCAGAGGGAGGGTGCACAGTGCAGCTCACAGGCAGCCTAAGACTGAGTTACAGGAACTTCAGCCCTGGAGCTCCGTGTAAACCCCGCCCTCAAGCTCCGCACAGAGGTCTGAAAATACTGCAGTCTGCTTGAAGATAGCCATGCTGCAGGGAAAGCTCAGGTACATTTAGGATTGCAGGATCCTAGAGGACTCTATGATAAAATCAGGGCTGTCTTTGTTATTGTGCTAAACTGCTAATGTGCTTATTTAAAAAGCTAGTGTAAATCCTCTTCTAGTGGAAGGGGGAAGCTTTGTTTGCAAGCAAATGTTGATAAGCATGGAGCTTAAATGAAATATTTTGAGCACTATTTTTTTTTGTTTTGTTTTAATCAGCTAATATTACATTTTGTATTTGAGTAAAGCTATTTATTTTTAATTGAGTATGGTTATGTTGTTTTGTGGCAATGCATTTCTTTGTCAGATGATCAGGTGATACCAATGTTTATTCACCATACTATTGGTAAGCTTTATTTTATTGAGCACACTTGCATATGCATACAGTGTTTGAAAGAGTGTGAGACTGTGACAGTATGTGTTTGACAGTGTTCAAGAGAAAGTGTGAGTGTGTGATGACACTAAGACAGTGTGACACTGTGTGTGAGTGTGACACTGTGTGAAAGTGTGAGAGTGTATGTGACAGTGTGAGTGTCACCATGTGAGAGAGTGTATGTGACAGTGTGAGACTGTGAGTGTGTGACAGTGTGAGAGAGTGTTAATGACAGTGTGAGAGTGTATGTAACAGTGTGAGATTGTGTGTAAGACTGAGAGTGTATGTGACAGTGTGAGAGAGTGTATGTGAAGTGTGAGACTGTGTGTGACAGTGTGAGAGTGTGTGTGACAATGTGAGACTGTGAGAGTGTGCCTGACAATGTGAGACTGTGAAAGTGTGTGTGACAATGTGACACTGTGAGAGTGTGTGGCAGTGTGAGACTGTGTGTGTGACAGTGTGAGAATGTGTGTGAAAATGGTGTATAGAGTTGTTGTGAATGTAGTACTACATAAGTTTTATATGAGCTTAAATGAAATATTTTAAGCACTATTGTTTTTTTTTTTAATCAGCTAATATTACATTTTGTATTTGAGTAAAGTTATTTTTTTTAATTGAGTATGGTTATGTTGTTTTGTGGCAATGCATTTCTTTGTCAGATGAGCAGGTTATACAGAGGTTTATTCACCATACCATTGATAAGCTTTTTTTTATTGAGCACACTTGCATATGCATACAGTGTGTGAAAGAGTGTGAGACTGTGACAGTATGTGTTTGACAGTGTTCAAGAGAGTGTGAGTGTGTGATGACACTGTAAGACAGTGTGACAGTGTGAGACTGTGTGTGACAGTGTGAGGTTGTGTGTGTGTGACAGTGTGAGAGAGTGTATGTGACAGTGTGAGACTGTGTGTGAGACTGTGAGTGTGTGTGTGACAGTGTGAGATTGTAAGAGTGTGTGTGTGACAGTGGGGGAGAGTGTGTGTGACAGTGGGAGAGAGTGTATGTGACAGTGGGAGAGAGTGTATGTGACAGTGGGAGACTGTGTGTGGGACTGTGAGTGTGTGTGTGACAATTTGAGACTGTGAGAGTGTGTGTGACAGTGTGAGATTGTAAGAGTGTGTGTGACAGTGGGAGAGAGTGTATGTGACAGTGGGAGACTGTGTGGGACTGTGAGTGTGTGTGTGACAGTGTGAGAGAGTGTATGTGAGAGTGTGAGACTGTGTGTGGGACTGTGAGTGTGTGTGTGACAATGTGAGACTGTGAGAGTGTGTGTGACAGTGTGAGATTGTAAGAGTGTGTGTGACAGTGGGAGAGAGTGTGTGAGACTGTGTTTATGTGAGAGTGTATGTGACAGTGTGAGACTGAGTGTGTGACAATGTGAGACTGTGTGAGTGTGTGTGTGACAATGTGAGACTGCGAGAGTGTGTGTAACAGTGTGAGAGAGTGTATGTGACAGTGTGAGACTGTGTGTATGAGATAGTGTATGTGACAGCGTGAGACTGTGTGTGTGTGACAGTGTAAAAGAGTGTATGTGATAGTGTGTGACTGTGAGAGTGTGTGTGTGACAATATGAGACTGTAAAAGTGTGTGAGACTGTGTGACAGTCTAATTTAATCGTAAATTTAAGCTACCTCTATGTGTTTCTCGGGCAAACCATAATCAGTGCCTCACCAGACTCTGACCTCACTGCACGTCACTGGTTTCACAGGACCATCTGTCTCAAGGCACATCTGTCTCACGGACGCCAGACTGTTAGGCTGGGGAGTAGTTTGGGGTTTCTTAAAGACACAGGGTCGGTGAACTCCAGAAGAGTCGCCTCTTCCAATGAACATCTTGGAGTTGAGAACAATTTTCTATGCTTTAATAGCTTGGCCTCAACTAGATTTGGTCCGATTTATCAGATTTCAGTGGGACAACATCACCTCAGTGGCTTACATCAATCACCAGGAGGAACTTGGAGTTCCTTGGCAATGAAGGTGTCTCACGATTGCCATCTCTCTGACATCCACATACCAGGGGCGGACAACTGGGAGGCAGATTTTCTAAGCAGGCAGACTTTTCATCCCGGAGAGTGGGCTCTCCACCCAGAGGTTTTCACAATGATAACTCTCAGGTGAGGGGTTCCTAGATCTAATGGCGTCTCGTCAAAACACCAAGCTTCCAAAGTATGGTTCAAGGTCAATAGATCCTCAAGCCATTCTGTTAGAGGCTTTAGCGGTTCCTTGGAGCTTTAATCTAGCATACCCGTTTCCTCCATTTGCGTTGCTTCCACAAGTATCAAACAGGAGAGAGCTTGTGTGGCCTCACAGAATCTGGTTCACGGATCTGGTGACTATGTCATTTATTCCGCCGTGGAGGTTACCTTTCAGGAAGGACCTTCTACTTCAGGGTCCCTTTATTCAACCAAATCTGGTTTCTCTAAAGCTGACTGTTTGGAGATTGAAAGAGTAAATTTGGCTAGACGTGGCTTCTCTGAGAAAGTCATAGATACTATGCTTCAGGTTTGTAAACCGGTTACTCGCAGATTTACCATAGGGTATGGTGTAAACACCTTCATTGGTGTGATTCAAAAGGTTTTCTTGGAACAAAGTAAGGGTTTCTCGAATTTTGGCTTTTTTCAGGAGGGCCTGGAGATGGGTTTATCAGTCAGTACTTTGAAGGGTCAGATTCTGCTCTGTCTATTCTTCTGCATAAGCATCTGGCAGTTGGTCAGAATCAGGCCTGTGTTTAATTCTGGTGCTTCTCCTTGGAGTCTTAACCTTGTTCTTAGAGTTTTGCAGCAGGCTCTGTTTGAGCTGATGCATTCTGTTAGTATTAAATTACTCTCTTGTAAGGTTTTGTTTCTTCTTGCTATTTCTTCTGCTCACAGAGTTTCCGAACTTTCGGCTCTGCAGTGTGATTACCCTTAACTTTTTTTTCATGATGATAATGGGGTCCTCCGTACTAAGCTGGGGTTTCTCCCTAAGGTGGTGTCGGATCGCAATATTAATCAGGAAATTTTTGTTCCTTCTTTTTGTTCTAACCCTTCTCTCTGGTTGAGAAGTGTTATCCATTTAGCTTATGAAACAGCTGGACAACAGCCTCCTGAGAGAATTACGGCTCATTCCACTTGAGCTGTTTCATCTTCATGGGCTTTCAAAAATGAAGCTTCTGTGGAGCAAATCTGTAAGGCGGCCACTTGGTCCTCTATTCATACTTTTTCCAAATTCTACAAATTTGATACTTTTGCCTCTGCTGGGGCTTCTTTTGGGAGAAAGGTTCTTCAAGTGGTGGTGCCTTCAGTTTAGGTTATCTGTCTTGTTCTCCCTCCCTATTCATTCTGTGTCCTCTAGCTTGGGTAATGGTGCCCACTAGTAATTAGAATGTTTCGTGGACTCTCCATGCCATAGGAAAGAAAACAAAATATATGCTTACCTGATAAATGTATTTTTTTCTGGGCACGGAGAGTCCACGACTCACCCTTATTCAAATTAAGACGGCAGTTTTTTTGTCTAGTCCTCAGGCACCTCTATACCCTTGTGTTATGTTCTTTTTCCATTTCCCATTGGCCGAATGACTGGGGGTTATGGGTAAGGGAAGTGATACTTAACAGCTCTGCTGGGGTGCTCTTTGCCTCCGCCTGCTGGCCAGGAGTGAATATCCCACTAGTGATTAGAATATTTTGTGGACTCTACATTCCCGGAAAGAAATACATTTATCAGGTAAGCATAAATTTAGTTTTCAGTGTAAAAATAAAATGCTGTATTTGGTTACAATGTCCCTTTTTTTACTCTGTGTTTGACTATTTCAAAAGGATTAAATACATATGGCCCAATGATCTAAAGCTCTCCTCAATAGCAAGATTACCTAAAAAGCCTCTTCAGTACTGTAAGGCCCTTTAAAGAATTTTAGAAAGTCAAATTTTAGCTTGGGAGCATTTTATTTAGCTATGTAGGGTTCTGTATGTGAAAGAGAGACACATATTGTAATATAATGCTCAAACAGAGCTCCCAAAGATTTTGTGATCATTCCGAGCAATAATCAAAATTGTACTCCTGGAACACGAAAATTGTGCTTCTGATGAGGATATGACCAGTGATTAGAGCATACCCATATATACTTACTTCTGCACACCAGCTGTTAGCTTATCTAGAGAGACACAAGAGCACAACTTCTGTTTCTGTATTTAATCTATTTGCAGGGCATAAAAACATAATACAAGAACAAAATAGAGCATTTTTATTTTTACACTAGAATGCTCTTATCAGGTACAATCTAAACCCTAGTTTCTCAACCTGTGGTACCCATGGGGCAGGGCAAGCTCAAAATTTTTTGCTACCTGGCTCTGAGAATTACATTTTGCCCCCCCCCCCCCCATTATTAACATTACTGATTAGCATATCAACCTATTAGCCTGGTCGCTGACCTTACTTAGCCTGCCCACTTGCATGCAACCAATGCTTATGTACAATTGCACAATAAGTGGGAAGGACGTTAGGGAAGAGTTGCACTTGTCCCACCTTAAATGTTACCCCTGAGTGGATCTATGCTTGCGACTTCCCCCACAGAGACAGAGGACAAAAGTGGTCTGGGTCTGCCAGTGACTAACTCAGTCACTGATGTGCTGCCCCTTGTCAAGTGCTACTTGGGTCCATTGGATCCACTTGGTCCCATGGTTCAGCTGGCCTTGCATTGTGGTATTTAAAGTACTGACAATGAGTTCTCCAGAGTTTACCTAGTCATTATCTTTTTTAGCCTTGATGCAGTTAAAAAGACATAAAAGTACCAAAAAAAAAGTTACAGCATCTTATTATTGTGCTATTGCTTGCATATAACGAGTTTAAATCCCTTTGCTTCCAGGAATTTCAGATAAAAATGTGCCCAATGTACTGGAGAATTTTTAGTATTTTTGCTATTACTCAATTTAAACACGTTGATTGGAGTAGCTGTGTTAGTCCAGAGATTTAGATATCAAAATAACAAGAGTATTGCATTGAGCAATGATACTTTTTATTGGACTAACTATACATTTAGAAGATGACAAGCTTTCGGAAGAATGTCTTCCTCTTTCAAGTCTGAAGCAATACTGACCAATTTGATGGAATTGACAGATTATATCTTAAAACATAGGATGGCTAAAAAGACAGAAAGTGTTACAGAGGTCTGAATGCAGGGGGAGGAGGGGGTGTCATAAAAATCATGATGGGGGTTTAGGAGACAGAGGCAGACAGTGTCAGTAAAGGATAACAGACAGGGGAAATATATGGTTATACACAAAGCATATACTGACATAAAGTTATATATCAACATAGAATCAATATGTATAAAGATGTGAAATTAAGTAAACAGGGGAATATAAAATAGTCAAAACATGAGAAAGGAAAGAAAAAAAAGGGGGAATAATAATAATGACAAAAGTGTGGACATAGGCTTACCTGCGTACCTATGCATAGAGAGTGTGGAATATACAATGTAATTGATTACAGTATATGAAAGTACATTACAAAAAAATTTGATAATGGGTTATGAAACCACAGTCCACATTTAGTCCAGAATTTAGCAAGTTGAAGTGCATTATCATTTTCATTTCAAAGGTTTTTCTTTCCATTATGTTTTTGAAGTTGCCTCTGAGAATCTTGATTTTGAGGTTTTGGATGGAGTAGTCAGGTTGGGTGAAATGGTGACCAACAGGGGTACAGTATTTTGTTTCACAGTGGTTTTTGATTGAGTGTCTGTGTAAGTTCATCCAAAGTTGCAGTTTTTGGCTTGTTTCTCCAATATAACATCCCACTTCACATGCAGTGCAATGTATCATGCATACCACATTTGCAGATATACATGAATATGCCCCTTTAATGTTATAGGATTTACTCTTGTGATTAGCTGTGCTGCTTTCACAAATGTGTTGACATAGTTTGCAGAGAGCTTTGTTGCAGGGCTTGGTTCCATTCTGAGTGTTCTTTTTATCAAGGGGTAGCTTTCCGTGGACCAGTTTCTGTTTTAGGTTGGTTGGTTGTCTGAGTGCCAGGATAGGGGGGTTTAGAAAGATTTTTTGGAGTGTGGGATACTCTAAGAGTAGTGGCTGTAAGTTTTTTTTATGATTTTTCATATTCCTTCTACAGTAGGGTTATATTTGACTACTAGTGGGATACGCAATATGTTTTTCTTCTACCTGTATTGTAGCAAGTGTTCACGTGGGGTATGAGGGCAGAGTTAATTTTCTTGTTTATAACCCTTGTTTTGTAACCTTTTTCTCTGAATGATTGGAACAGTGTGATGATGTGTTTGTTACGGTCCTTGGTGTCTGAGCAAATTCTGTGATATCTGGTGGCCTGACTGAAGATTATAGATTTTTTAATGTGATTGGGCACCAAACAGCATTGGGCACCAAAATGGCACCACAGTATGCAAACCCCTTCCTTCATGGCTGACTTAGAACAGAGATTCCTAGGTATTCCCCCTCACAAACTCTTCAAATACTTTCGCTACATAGATGATATTTTCATCATATGGACGGACGGAGGGAAAAAAACTTAGATCATTTTCAGAAATCATTTAATCTATTTCATGCATCAGTCAAGTTTAAAATTTACTTTTCTAGAGACTTTGTCCAACAATATCCATCCAACAATATCCATCACAAATGACAAATTGCACTCATCTGTATACAGGAAACCAATAGAAAGATGCAGCTACCTCCACAGCTCCAGCTCCCACCCCAATCACATTAAAAATAAAGTTATTCCTAATAATGTATTTTCTTATAAGATTTTTAATAATGCCTTTTTACTCTTCATTAAAGTATACAATGCACTCTTTAATACTGCTTTTTAACACCCAACGCTGCTTTTTAACACCCGTTAGTATTACGAGTCTTGCAGGTACAGGTGTACCGACCACTTTTTTGGCCAGACTTGGAAATACCGCAAATCCACTTACGTCAATTGCGTATCCTATATTTTCAATGGGACTTGCATAGTGCCGGTATTATGAGTCTGCCAAAAAGTGAGTGGTACACCCTCTCCTGTCAAGACTGGTACCGCATTTTAAAGTCAGTAGTTAAGAGCTTTACACTACAACGCCGTAGCATAAAACTCTTAACTAAAGTGCTAAAAAGTACACTAACACCCATAAACTACCTATTAACCCCTAAACCGAGGCCCCCTCACATCGCAAAAACACTAAAATATATTTTTTAACCCAAAATCTGCTGAACCGGACATCGCAGCCACTATAATAAATATATTAACCCCTAAACCGCCGCACTCCCGCCTCGCAAACATTAGTTAAATATTATTAACCCCTAATCTGCCATCCCTAACATCGCCGACACCTACCTACATTTATTAACCCCTAATCTGCCGCCCCCAACTTCGCCGCCACTATACTAAAGTTATTAACCCCTAAATCTAAGTCTAACCCTAACCCCCCTAACTTAAATATAATTTAAATAAATCTAAATAAAATTCCTATCATTAACTAAATAATTCCTATTTAAAACTAAATACCTATGAAATAAACCCTAAGCTAGCTACAATATAACTAATAGTTACATTGTATCTGTCTTAGGTTTTATTTTTATTTTACAGGTAAGTTTGTATTTATTTGAACTAGGTACAATAGTTATTAAATAGTTATTAACTATTTAATAACTACCTAGCTAAAATAAATACAAAAGTACCTATAAAATAAAACCTAACCTAAGTTACAATTACACCTAACACTACACTATAATTAAATAAATTAACTAATTTAACAACAATTAAATACAATTAAATAAAATTATCTAAAGTACAAGAAAAAAAACAACTAAATTACAGAAAATAATAAACAAATTACAATATTTTTAAACTAATTATACCTAATCTAATCCCCCTAACAAAATAAAAAAGCCCCCCAAAATAAAAAAAGCCCTACCCTACACTAATTACAAATAGCCCTTAAAAGGGCCTTTTGCGGGGCATTGCCCCAAAGTAATCAGCTCTTTTACCTGTAAAAAAAATGACAAATCCCCCCCCCAACATTAAAACCCACACAACCAACCCTACTCTAAAACCCACCCAATATCCCCTTAAAAAAAACCTAACACTAACCCCTTGAAGATCACCTTACCGGGAGAAGTCTTCACCCAACCGGGCCGAAGTCCTCAACGAAGCCGGGAGAAGTCTTCATCCAAGCCGGGCGAAGTGGTCCTCCGGACGGGCTGAAGTCTTCATCCAGACGGCATCTTCCATCTTCATCCATCCGGCGCGGAACGGGTCCATCTTCAAGACATCCAACGCAGAGCATCCTCTTCAATTGACGGCTAACACAGAATGAAGGTACCTTTAAGTGACGTCATCCAAGATGGCGTCCCTTCAATTACGATTGGCTGATAGAATTCAATCAGCCAATCGGAATTAAGGTTGAAAAAATCATATTGGCTGATGCAATCCAATCAGCCAATAGGATTGAGCTCGCATTCTATTGGCTGATTGCATCAGCCAATAGGATTGAACTTCAATCCTATTGGCTGATTGCATCAGCCAATAGGATTTTTTCTACCTTAATTCTGATTGGCTGATAGAATTCTATCAGCCAATCAGAATTGAAGGGACGCCATCTTGGATGACGTCACTTAAAGGTACCTTCATTCTGTGTTAGCCGTCGATTGAAGAGGATGCTCCGCGTCGGATGTCTTGAAGATGGACCCGCTCCGCACTGGATGGATGAAGATAGAAGATGCCGTCTGGATGAAGACTTCTGCCCGTCTGGAGGACCACTTCGCCCAGCTTGGATGAAGACTTCTCCCGGCTTTGTTGAGGACTTCGGCCCGTTGGGTGAAGACTTCTCCTGGTAAGGTGATCTTCAAGGGGTTAGTGTTTTTTTTAACGGCGTATTGAGCGGGTTTTAGAGTAGGGTTGGTTATGTGGGTGGTGGGTTTTAATGTTGGGGGGTATTTGTACTTTTTTTTACAGGTAAAAGAGCTGATTACTTTGGGGCAATGCCCCGCAAAAGGCCCTTTTAAGGGCTATTTGTAATTTAGTGTAGGGTAGGGCTTTTTATTATTTTGGGGGGGCTTTTTTATTTTGTTAGGGGGATTAGATTAGGTATAATTAGTTTAAAAATATTGTAATTTGTTTATTATTTTCTGTAATTTAGTGTTTGTTTGTATTTTAGATAATTTTATTACTATAATTAAATTAATTCCCTAAATTAGTGTTAGGTGTAATTGTAACTTAGGTTAGGTTTTATTTTACAGGTAACTTTGTATTTATTTTAGCTAGGTAGTTATTAAATAGTTAATAACCATTTAATAACTATTGTACCTAGTTAAAATAAATACAAACTTGCCTGTAAAATAAAAATAAAACCTAAGATAGCTACAATGTAACTATTAGTTATATTGTAGCTAGCTTAGGGTTTATTTTACAGGTAAGTATTTCATTTTAAATAGGAATAATTTAGTTAATTATAGTAATTTTATTTAGATTTCTTTTAATTATATTTAAGTTAGGGGGTATTAGGTTTAGGGTTAGACTTAGGTTTATGGGTTAATAACTTTAATATAGTGGCGGCGACGTTGGGGGCGGCAGATTAGGGGTTCATAAATGTAGGTAGGTGGCATCGATGTTAGGGCCAGCAGATTAGGGGTTAATAATATTTAACTAATGTTTGCAAGGCGGAAGTGCGGCGGTTTAGTGGTTAATATGTTTATTATAGTGGCGGCGACGTTGGGGGCAGCAGATTAGGGGTTTATAAATGTAGTTAGGGGGCGGCAGATTAGGGGTTAATAAATATTATGTAGGTGTCGGCGATGTTGGGGGCAGCAGATTAGGGGTTCATAAGTATAATGTAGGTGGCGGCGGTGTCCGGAGCTGCAGATTAGGGGTTAATAATTATAAGGTGTCGGCGATGTCAGGGGCGGCAGATTAAGGGTTAATAAATGTAAGATTAGGGGTGTTTAGACTCGGGGTTCATGTTAGGGTGTTAGGCGTAGACATAAATTTGATTTCCCCATAGGAATCAATGGGGCTGCGTTAAGGAGTTTTACGCTGCTTTTTTGCAGGTGTTAGACTTTTTTTCAGCCGGCTCTCCCCGTTGATTCCTATGGGGAAATCGTGCACAAGCACGTTACACCAGCTTACCACTAACGTAAGCAGCGCTGGTATTGGAGTGCGGGAAGGAGCAGAATTTTGCTCAACGCTCACTTCTTGTCCGGGTTGTAATAACCCGTAATACCAGCGCTGTCTGTAAGTGAGCGGTGAGCATAAACTGCTTGTTAGCAACGCACAGCTCAAAACGAAAAACTTGTAATCTAGCCGTTTATTTCCTTTTTTATGTTCACCTTTTATGGTTATTTTTTACCATAAATGGATCTTTAACCTTTGCAGTAAGAGATCCCCGTTTAGAACCCTCTTGTACTGTACCCTATTTATCTCACTATATTATAGCTAAGTTTAGAACATAACGTTCAATTCACATAACTCCTGTGTTACTAGACATTAAGTTATGTGTGTATACTTGCACACTCGTGTTACACATTATTCAGTTCACGTATTAATCCCAATTCACAATATAATTCACATTATAATATATATAATAAAATTCACACTATAATACACTATGCTAACTATATATATATATATATATATATATATATTCTAATTTTTCAAATTTTATATATATTCTTTCTTGTTCTTGCTCCACTTTGATTTTATTTTCTTGGGTCAAAAATGGCTCTAGCACGATATTTATATTATATCACCCTAGGATCACTCTATGTTGTAACCACCACACTATTTGTGTATATATACTATGTTCCGTTTCATACACTTGGCATAGAAACTAACGTTGTTAAATAACTAACAGTTGGAATATAAACATTCAATCAGGTGTACCTACAAACCAAGCATCAGGAATGGTCAAACCAGTCCACTGAACAACCAATTGAAGGAGGACTAGGAATATTGAAACACATTTAAACCTGGATCCTACACACAGTGAGCATTTCTTGCTGCATAACACTAGGGCATTGATAGTAGGACAGGTGCATTAGTCACTTTGTATGTAACGGGTGTACTATATATGCTTAATCCCTATTCCAGCATCTATCTTTAGCCCCATTGTATTTTCCGTTCACCGTTCTACTCACAGGTACATTAGTCACTTTGTACTTTACGAGTGTACTGCATATGCGTAATTCCTGTTGTAGCACTCACCCTACAAAGCATTGATTTAACCGATCACTGTTCTAACGATAAGTGATCTGGATGGACTTTGGGATATAACTATTATAGCCTTTTTAGAGGCGCTATACTTATTTGAAATCTCAGACCGGAGCCTCATAACCTCTTTTTCCAGTCCGTGAAAGTCATCTCCGGATTGGCTTCGAATAAGTCACATGACTGGACAACTACAGTCACACAGCATAGTCCACTGTCTGTACCACTCCGGATGGATAAGATACAAATAATAAGGTACTATAAAACCGGTTTGTGCACCAAAGATTAACTTTATACTATCACAGAGACTTTGGGACATGCATCTTCCTTTGACCACGCATATGCGATTGTATGCTATGAACCTATTTACTTATTAGGCGTTTTATCTGTTTAGCCACATATGTGGATACTGCAATCCAGTTTCGACTCCATACAGTGTTGTTTTTAGACTAATTGTATAACTATATTATAACTGTATATTTTTCATTTTGTTTCCTTTGATGCCGGCATCGTTTTATTGCTTCATAATATTGACATTGATTAAATAACACACACCTAGATTACGAGTCTTACGTTAGCCTTAAAAAAGCAGCGTTAAGAGGTCCTAACGCTGCTTTTTAATGCCCGCTGGTATTACGAATCCTGCAGGTACAGGTGTACCACTCACTTTTTTGGCCAGACTCGGAAATACCGCAAATCTACTTACGCCAATTGCGTATCCTATATTTTCAATGGGACTTGCATAGCGCCGGTATTATGAGTCTGACCAATAGTGAGCGGTAGACCCCCTCCTGTCAAGTCTGGTACCGCATTTTAAAGTCAGTAGTTAAGAGTTTTACACTACAACGCCGTAGCATAAAACTCTTAACTAAAGTGCTAAAAAGTACACTAACACCCATAAACTACTTATTAACCCTTAACCGCCGCACTCCCGCATTGCAAACACTAGTTAAACATTAACCCCTAATCTGCCTCCCTAACATCGCCGCCACCTACCTACATTTATTAACCCCTATATTAAATGTATTAACCCCTAAACCTAAGTCTAACCCTAACCCTAACCCCCCCTAACTTAAATATAATTACGTTAAATCAAAATAAAATTACTACAATTCACTAAATAATTACTATTTAAAACTAAATACTTACCTATAAAATAAATCCTAAGATAGCTACAATTTTACTAATAGTTACATTGTAGCTAGCTTAGGGTTTATTTTTATTTTACAGGTAACTTTGTATTTATTTTAACTAGTTACAATAGTTATTAAATAGTTATTAACTAGTTATTAACTATTTAATAACTACCTAGTTAAAATAAAGACAAATTTACCTGTAAAATAAAACCTAACCTAAGTTACAATTACACCTAACACTACACTATAATTAAATACATTCCCTAAACTAAATACAATTAATTACAATTAAATAAAATTATCTAAATTACGGAAAAATAACACTAAATTACAGAAAATAATAAAATAATTACAAGATTTTTAAACTAATTACACCTACTCTAATCCCCCTAACAAAATAAAAAAAGCCCCCCAAAATAAAAAAAGCCCCCCAAAATAAAAAAAGCAATAGAATGCCAGTCAGCCAATAGGATTTTTTCTACCTTAATTCCAATTGGCTGATAGAATTCTATCAGCCAATCGGAATTAAAGAGATACCATCTTGGATGATGTCACTTAAAGGTACCGTCATTTAGTAAGAAGACTCTGGATAAAGAGGATGCTCCGTGTCGGATGACTTGAAGATGGACCCGCTCCGCGCAGGATGGATGAAGATAGAAGATGCCATCTGTATGAAGACTTCTGCCCATCCGGAGGACCTCTTCTGCCCGGCTTGGATGAAGACTTCTGCCCGTCTGGAGGACCACTTCTGCCCGGTTGGGTGAAGACGTCTCACGGTGGGGTGATCTTCAAGGGGTTAGTGTTAGGTTTTTTAAGGGTGGATTGGGTGGGTTTTAGAGTAGGGTTGGTTGTGTGGGTGGTGGGTTTTAATGCTGGGGGGGTATTTGTATTATTTTTTTTACAGGTAAAAGAGCTAATTACTTTGGGGCAATGCCCCACAAAAGGCCCTTTTAAGGGCTATTTGTAATTTAGTGTAGGGTAGGGCTTTTTTAAATTTTTGGGGGCTTTTTTATTTTGTTAGGGGGATTAGATTAGGTGTAATTAGTTTAAAAATCTTGTAATTATTTTATTATTTTCTGTAATTTAGTGGGTTTTTTTTCGTAATTTAGATAATTTTATTTAATTGTAATTAATTGTATTTAGTTTAGGGAATTTATTTAATTATAATGTAGTGTTAGGTGTAATCGTAACTTAGGTCAGGTTTTATTTTACAGGTAAATTTGTCTTTATTTTAACTAGGTAGTTATTAAATAGTTAATAACTATTTAATAACTATTGTACCTAGTTAAAATAAATACAAAGTTGTCTGTAAAATAAAAAATAAACCCTAAGATAGCTACAATGTAACTATTAGTTATATTGTAGCTATCTTAGGGTTTATTTTATAGGTAAGTATTTAGTTTTAAATAGCAATTATTTAGGGAATTGTAGTAATTTGATTTACATTTATTGTAATTATATTTAAGTTAGGGGGTATTAGGGTTAATAACTTTATTATAGTGGTGGCGACGTTGTGGGTGGCAGATTAGGGGTTAATAAATGTAGTTTGGTTGCGGCGACATTGGAGGCGGCAGATTAGGGATTAATAAATATAATGTAGGTGTCGGCGATGTTGGGGGCAGCAGATTAGGGGTTCATAACTATAATGTAGGTGGCGGCGGTGTCCAAAGCGGCAGTATAGGGGTTAATAATATAATGCAGATGTCGGGGCAGCAGATTAGGGGTTAATAAGTGTAAGATTAGGGGTGTTTAGACTCGGGGTTCATGTTAGGGTGTTAGGAATCAATGGCGCTGCGTTAGGAGCTTTGCGCTGCTTTTTTGCAGGTGTTAGGTTTTGTTTCAGTCGGCTTTCCCCCATTGATTCCTATGGGGAAATCGTGCAAAAGCACGTTTTAACAGCTCACCGCTAACGTAAACAGCGCTGGTATTGAGGTGAGATGTGGAGCTAAATTTTGCTCTTTGCTCACTTTTTTGCGGTTAACGCCGGGTTTCTAAAAACTCGTAATACCAGTGTTGTATGTAAGTGAGCGGTGAGGGAAAACTGCTCGTTAGCACCGCACAGCTTCTAACGCAAAACTCCTAATCTAGGTGACAGTTTGTCTATTGTACCATACGCATATGGTTTTTTTCATTTGCTTATTTTTTTTTCATTTGCTTATTTTTAGATACACATGTTTATATAGTAACTCTTAATAACATTTAGGATTAACACATTTATACCTTTTACATTTACACCACTCAATACATTTCCATTATTGGGTTTTATTTAAAGAGATCTCTTTCTGCTTTCGTAGCGCTGCCCTTTTTCTGTTTACTACTTTTTGTCTTTTGAGGTTACTTTTTGGAGTACTGTATACCTCTGAAGGGTTCAGCATATATAGAGACCTCCTTAGAGTGATCTATCTCATATCTTTTTACTATTTCCCTGTTACAAAAACACCCCAGATGGGCTATATAAATGGATCATCTACAACACATTTATGCAAAGAAAAAGCTAGTGTACATTGTCCCTTTAAGTATTTAGCTTCCCCATCTAAATATACTTCCTCTGTACAATAGGGGCTTACTCCCTACTCTCTTTGTTAACCCCATTTTAAATGGTCAATTGGAATATGGTTCTGATGGCGCAGCCCAGGTCTTATCTTATATTATCTTTTTATTTTTCAAACATATTATTGTTAGAGAAGCCTACCCAAATTTTAGTAATTGAATATAAATATACCTATATCAGTGTAACTATAATGATAGATAATAGATGTATACTACTTCTTTTCTTGGTCATGATGTACTAGGTCCAAGATCACTTCTTACGCATTTATGGTATAGCAAGAGATCTGTTACAAAACTATACATAGATTATATACTACATACATATAAAACAAAGCTTTTACTTTTAACACTAACTAAGATTAGCTAGACTATTCACCACCCTTACCCCTCCCCTCCCACTGTAGTTTGCTCTATAACTGAATGTTCCTAAGTTTTTTACAGTTACTGTGAGGAATTTCTATAATATTGAGACCTTACCTTGGCTCTAAACTTGTTTTTTACTATGCTGGCATTAACCTCAAGTACTCCTATAGGGAATTGATTACTCCCCTACCTGTTAAGGTAAAGTTCTCTAAATTTGACAACAAACGTATCTCAGTAATCTTCACCTTCCAATCTCACATTTTACAAGATTCTAAGGGATCTCCGTTATCATACTACTTCTATTCTAATAGTATTAAAAGATTGTAGCTACATACAGTATCATAAAAATGAGGTCTGTAATAGGGGGCCCAAAAGAGGTATCTCCTTATCATGATACCTTCTATTATTAGTTTTATTCTTTACATATTTGATGTCCAAGAGTGGTCTTGGGAGTTTCATTTAAAAGGTTTACATATGGGTAGGCATTGTAAATCAGATTATCCATTGTTATTACTACACATGATTTAATATTAGGGCATAAATTGTATTGTAACCTTTATTATTTTTTACCTTGGGTAATGTAGACCATAATGTTCTTGTGCTGTACTGTATCTTTTTTTGTATGTGTGTATGTGTATTGTATATATGCCTGATTTAAACCTCAATAAAAAAAAAAAAACTTAGCTAAAACAACAAAGCTGGTGAGGGACTAAGACTTTTGCACAGTACTATACATGCATTACACTGTAAACAAATAAGGAGTAAGGCCAATGGATTGATTTTTCTTCGTAAATAAAATAAATTTATGAATGGGCTTATTTACCACAACAACAAAGTAATACAGAACTTAATTCTCTAGGTTTTCATTAATGTGCCTGTTGTTGTCTGTCTAATAGTGTCTATGCATTGTAAATTACTGAAATTTATGAGTGGAGGTTACTTATAAAAAAAAAAATATTTAAATTTGTAAACTGGGGCCACTATATTTTTAAATGGTTAATTTTTTCCATAATTCAGAAATAATTTCATTATCATAGAATAATATAGAAATTGGAGTTACTGTAACTGGCTACCAGAACAAGCAAGTGTTTAGCTTCCTGATTGGTGAGGTTAGCTTCTATAATAAAACAAAGGCAGGACATTAAGAATGCTGTATATTGTTTAATACACTGGCTACTCTATAGAAAAATAAAGATAATAAATATATTTCTTACCTCTATATCCATTGTTTCCAATTCCACATCTGTTGCTTTCCATAATTCTGGCAGGTGAGCAATAGGCATTTTGTTGTTTTTGATAGGCAATTTACTCTATCACAAAGTTAGTTATGTGGCAGGGTATACCAGGACCTGTTGTATTTACTAGATACTTTTGAAGGCTACAAATGGCGATTTTGTGCTTTCAGACTGATTTTTTTTTCTGTTGATGCTTGAGCTCCTTTGTTTAAAAAAGAATAAATGACAATAACAGAAGATATCCAATCATTACCAGTCTCAACAGGTTTTCTATTTTATTTTTTTTAGTGACACATTTTAAGCGGATTCTCATAATGGTTTAAAACAATATTCTTGATACTATTTGCTCCCAGTTATTGCATAAAAGTTTAGTTGAGGCTGGGTACAAGTTGCCACAGCAACATCATCATAGCAACAGATAGCAACAGCTTAAAAGAAATATCTTTTTTTTTTTCCTTTTCTTTTGCAGAGAACAATAGACACAGCAGGTAGATGCTTAGAATGTCAGTGCGTATCAGTTCATCAGATACAGATTTTAAAGGGACAGTTAACACCAGAATTGTTGTTGTGTAAAAAGATAGGTAACGCCTTTAGTACCCATTCCCCAGCTTTGCACAACCAACATTGTTATATTAATATACTTTATAACATTTAAACCTCTAAATTTCTGCCTGTTTCTAAGCCACTACAGACAGCCACTTATCACATGCTTTTTTATTAGCTTTTTACAACAATGGACTGCTAATCCATGTGGGCCCTATAGATAACATTGTGCTCTCTCCCGTGGAGTTGTGCATAACCCTGCACTAATTGGCTAAAATGCGTCATTAGATAATAAATAAATAGTCATGTGATCAGGGGGTTGTCAAAAAAGGCTTAAATACAAGGTAATCCCAGAGGTTAAAAGTATAATAATATAACAGTGTTGGTTATGAAAAACTAGGTAATTGGTAATAAAGGGATTATCTATATTTTTTAACAATAAACATTTTGGAGTTGACTGTCCCTTTAACTCTCAAACTGTCCTCTTTAATTACACAACAATCTGGTACATTTTAGGAATGCATTTTATAATTTGTAAAACAATTTTCCAAAGTATATATGGTAAAATGGCTTAACATGTTACACTACTGATTTTGAAAATCATTTTTATGCTGATTTTATTCTTTTTGTATTTAAAATATTGAATGCAATCTCATATAAATGGAAAAAAAGGGTAAATTATTTTACCTATAAATTAAAGCCATGACCATTAGTGAGACGCTATAATGGAGCTGCTATGCAAAAAAAATAGTTACAGTAGATTTTATATGACAGCTTAATTTTATCAACTTGATCAAATGCACACCACTAGCATTTAGAGAAAGTGTGTTATATGACTCACCAAAAAGTACCGGATTGACAACTCTAATCCACTTCTATGGCATCCACCTATCACTACCCCCCCAATAAATTTAACACGCTTATCATACCCACATACCCATGCTGTATACCACCTACACAATCCCCTCCCGCATTTGCAAATACTGCCATCGCTTAAAGGGACAGTCAAGTACAAATTAAACTTTCATGATTCAGATAGGACGGGTAATTTTAAACAACTTTCTAATTTACTTTTATCATCAAATGTGCTTTGTTCACTTGGTGTTCTTTGTTGAAATCTAAACCTAGGTAGGCTCATATGCTAATTTCTAAGCCCTTGAAGGCTGCCACAGCTAGACAGTGCTAATTCCCATGTGCCATATAGATATCATTGTGCTAACTCCTGGAGATTTATTTATGAGTCAGCACTGATTGACTAAAATGCAAGTCTGTCAAAAGAACTGAAATATGGGGGCAGTCTGCAAAAGCTTGGATACAAGGTAATCACAGAGGTAAAAAGTGTACTAATATAAACGTGTTATGCAAAACTGAGGAAAGGGTAATAAAGGGATTATCTATCTTTTTAAACAAATACAATTCTGGAGTAGACTGTCCCTTTAAGCAGCACAAATTACAAAAAAAAAAAAAAAATTGTCTCAATGACCCTTCCTTTTCAGTCTTTGGGCTCCATTTATTAAGCAGCAGTCTGAAACAGTAGTTAAGAAGCAGCGGTCATAAGACCGCTGCTCCTTAACCTGTCCGCCACCTTTTAGGTGGTGGATTGAAATCATCCTAATCCAATACGATCGGGATCATTGACAGCCCCTGCTAGTGGCCAATTTGCCGCCAGTGAGCAGGGGCAGCATTGTACAAGCATTTCACCAGAAATGCTTGTGCAATTATAAATGCCGACGGTTTATGCTGTCGGAATTTGGCGATGTCGAGCGGACATGATTCGCTGTAGCAAATCATGTCCGCTCAACTGATAATAAAACTACCCCTTTGACTTAATTCAGCCAGCAGCAACAGATTATTTTCTTTGTGATCCTCATTGTTTTCTAGCTTTTTTATCGTTATTCATCTTTATTACAGTTTCAGGGATTAACATAAATGTAGAAGTAAGAACAGCAACCAATGGGAACGCATTGCAATGGAATTCCTGCACTAATTTTGCAGAAGGAACTAATTTCACCTGGACAGAAACGCTTCCGTAAACACTGCTGGAGCAAGTCTGGTTAGAGGGATAGTAAAATCCTCTAGTAATTGGCAGTAACACTTCCTACAATACACTAAATGCATGCCTGTCAGCGGTCCTGCTGTGTGATCGCCCCGCACTGTGTGGAAACATGGTGCTTATATTTCTGTGTGGCTTTCTCTGGGGTTATTTAGCTCCCCTCAGCAGAAATACGACTATGGCACCTTAAGTGGATGAAACTCTGTGACAGAGGAGGAGTTTGGAGTTGCTGTCAGACACAGAGATCTTAACCTGCCCTGGAAAGGAAGGAGAGGGGAGGAAGGAGGGTGTGAGGAATTGAAGCTAAGCTGGCTATGCATCATGTGAGTTGAAAACAAAGCATGAGCACCCTGTATCTTGACGTTAAACAGGCATTTATGTGTATCTAGTTTAGTTATTTTAAAGTTGTTTTAAAACAAGTTCAGTGTTTCACTAAAGAAAATATGCTCATCAAGCAGGGGAGAGTCAGGTCCTTCCATTTTCCTGCTTTCTCTCTTTTTAGTTTTCTCCAGAGATAGCTGGGATGAGGTTTGCCTTGTGAAATACATGTGTACACACAAATGAATATAACACTTGCAATTAAAAGTGTTTTTGAAACATCTTGAAGTAGGATAACTTTACTTTATACACCAATAGTATCTGCAGTCTATTTATCTATGTTGGCGTCTGAATGTCTATCAATTTATGGTCAGCGGGCCAGATTCTCTGCAGAATACTGACCTGTGCAAGATAATGTATTTGCTGCAAATTCAACCTTAGCAGTTTCATCCCAAAATGTAAGGTGGCCTGTTTTGCTTTCAATGTTACTGTGCCCTCATGCCTCCAGCTTCTTCTGCCAGTGTTACTTGCCTAACATTAAGTTTGTTAAAGAAAATGATACTCAGATGCATTGAGACCATAATTTTACTCTAAATGACATTATCATTGTGTTTTAGTTAACACACAAACCTTATCAGGATCATGATATTAGATATTTACATTACAGAGATACACATCTGGAGAACCAGGAAGTAACATATCCAAAAATTGTACTAAGGCTCTTAGCTTTATGGATTTTTCAACATCATCTATATAGAAATGCCGCTTCATGTGTTCTAAAAAGTGTGTGTGAGTTCTCAGTATTCAGTATCAGTTAAATCCTAAATTACAAATAAAAATGTCACCCCTGCCATGTAAAAAATGTAACCATGTGTATCCATCCTCAGGCCCAAAGGCAACCATTCTGCCCTTCACTGGTTTTAATTTGCTTTCATTAAACAGAGTGTATAGATTATATACATTTAAATACTCTGTGTGTGTGTGTGTGTTTAAAACAATATTAATTGTGAAGGGGTGGACATCTTGGTGAGATCCCACACTTTTATATTTTTTTAAATTAAACATTTTTATTATATTTTCAAACAGGTGTGCAGAACATTTACATTCGACAATCAAGGATCCGTCCAGACACAAGTCAACATTTCGTATTATATATCAAATCATCTCAGTTAAGCATACATTGGAATAATCTTTTTTGATATATACAGGGGATGGGCGGGGTATTGTTTAGTAATATTATAGTGGGAGAGAGTGTTATTGAAGTCCCCAATACTGTGTTAATGCTTTTAGAGATGTCTGTCCAAAAGATTTGTAGAAGAGGACAGAACCACCAGATATGGGATAGTGTGCCTGTGTTGCCACAGTGTCTCCAACACAAGGAAGAGGAATTTGGAAAGATACTGTGAAGGCGGTGTGGGGTTAAGTACCATCTGGAGAGCAGTTTATAGTTTATTTCAGCTATAATCAATGAGATGGATGATTTTTTTTGTCTTACTAAATATATGGTTCCATTGGGTGTCTGTCATATTGATCTCCAGCTCTTTTTCTCATTTAGATATATAGGAAGGTTTCTTGGCGGGGAAGGAACCTCTTAGTATTTTATACATTATGGAGATATGAGATCTAGATATTGAGGGAGTTTTACATACGGTTTCCAGGTGTGTAAGTGGCCTGGTAAGGTTGTGCTTATGGGCTAGTAGATATAGCATGTCTTACTTGCAAGGAAACCAGAGATAAAATGGAGGTCCTAATAATAGGGAGAGCTCTGATTGGGGGCGAATTATGCCTTTGTCTAGCACCATGTGCACTGGAATGTTTGTGGGTAAACCTGTGATGTTTGGTGTCTGTATAGTATGTGATTTTAATAAATTCGGATTATTGAGAAGAGGAGTAAGGGGGGATAGCTGAGTAGATATCGATTTATCATGGGCCAAGACCCCATCCCAAACTCATAATGTTGCAGCAACATAGTAATTTGTGCTAATTTCTGGGGGTCTAGTCTTGGATGGGATCCAACTTATGTCTCCTAGGTTATGTCCTCCTACCAGGAAGGATTCCAGTTGAACCCAGGGTTTGTTTGGTTGAGAATGTTTCCATGCAGTTATACGCGCTATGTGTGTTGATTTGTAATAATCTATAAGGTTTGGGACTCCCAAACCTCTGTGATCTCTGCTAAGGTATAATGTATTCCTGGCAACCCTGGCTCTCTTTTGTGCCCATATGAATATTTCAAATTGTTTTTGTTGCTTCGTTAAATACTGAAGGGGGAGGTCTAGGGGAAGGACAAGAATTTAGGGAGGAGATTCATTTTTATGGCGTTAATTATGCCATGCTTCAAGGGAAGACTGAGACTCTCTCTGTAGGGGGGTATAATTAAGATCAAAGAGATCTGATTGATTAGGGGACACGTCGATTCCCAAATAGCGTATTTTGTTTGTAATCTGGAAATTGGTATACATTGTAATAAATCGGGATTCCTCCTCTGAGATATTTAAAGGCATTAACATTGACTTCCCCATGTTAATAGAAAAATTTGAGACCTGTTTGTATTCATCTAGCTCTGCAAGGAGGGTAGGTAGCCCTCCTTTGGAGGGACCGAATTGTAAATATAATGTCATCTGCATAAAGTAGGCATTTTTGTTGTGTCCCTCCAAAGGAGATACCCTGTATGTTGGTATTACTTCTAATTCTGGACACCAATGTTTCAACCACTAGGGCAAACATCAGAGGAGAGAGGGGATATCCCTGACGTGTACCGTTGCTAATGGAAATCTGATGGGATAATTTACTGTTAGTGTTGATTCTGGCAGTGGGATTTTATATAATGCTTTTACTCTGGTAACCAGTCTATCCGAGAATCCAAACTTCGACAGTGTGGCCCAGAGGAAATCCCAGTCCACCCTGTCGAAGGCCTTTTCAGCATCTGGGGGGTCTTAGAGGAATCAGCAGAAAACAGGGTTTGCAGTACACGGATAGTATTATCTTTGGCTTCTCTACCAGGGATGAAACCAACTTGATCATTATGAATAAGAGTGGAGAGTATTTTATTTATTCTTGTTGCTAGTAGCTTTGCATATAGCTTAATGTCAATGTTTATTAAAGATATGGGGTGGTAATTGGTGACCTGCTCCGTCGATTTCCCTGGTTTTGGAATAACAGAGATTGTAGCCTTTAACAGAGACTGTGGTAGGGGGCATGTGTTATCAATGGAATTGTAGAGTTTAAGGAGCTGAGGACTTAGATGGGATTTGAACAAGTGGTAGAATTTGGGTGTGAACCCGTCTGGGCCTGGGGCTTTTCCCAGAGGGAGATCCTTGATAGCTATAAGGAGTTCTTGCAGGGTGAACTGCGAGTCCAAGGACTCACAGTTTTCCATAGATAAAGAGGGGAGTTGGATCTGCGAAAGGTAATCATTAATTAATTTGAGTTTATGGTTTGGGTTTGAAGTTGGGAGGGTGTAGAGGGAAGAGTAGTATTTCGCAAATTGATTAACTATGCCCGTGTTGGAAGTATACGAGAATCCAGAGGAATCCACTGTTTCAGTAATAAAGGACTTATACCTTTTCTTTTTGAGGGATCTGGCCAAAAGACGCCCCGCTTTGTTACTTTCAATGAAAAACTTTGATTATGTTTTGAGTGCGCGGAGGTGAGCATTTTTAATTAGATAATGATTAAGGGCTTCTCTAGCTTGTTGCGACTGTAACAAGCTGTGGGGATTGGGGGTTTTGTTTTAACTCTTTTTCACTATTATGAAAGTCTGAGGTTAGTGTTAAGAAGAGTGTTGCTCTTTGTTTGCGTTGTTTATGTGTATGACTATCACGCCTCTAATATAGCATTTGTATGCTTCCCAATTATTAGTTGCTGAAATTGCAGCAGGGTCGTTGAAACTAAAAAAAATTGATGTTTTTTCTACTATATCAGTGGTTATCAGGGGATCAGAGAAGATTTGGTCATTAAGTTTCCAGAGCTGTTTGTGTTAAGGTTTTGAGGACAACTTAAAGGTGGAGCTAACCATGCTATGGTCGGACCACGTAGTGTGGTACAATCTGGAATCTATTAGAGTGGTCAATATGCTTTGGTCACAGAAGATATAATCCAAATGGGTATAAGAGCGCTGTGGGTTGGAAAAAAATGTAAAATCTTTGGTAGTGGGGTGCATTATTCTCCAGGTGTCAAAGAAGGGAATAGTCCTGATTGCATGCCAGTTGGCTTTTATTTGGCTGTTCCGTATATAGGATTTGCCCGTTGATGTGTCTATGGCTGGGTTAGTGGGAAAGTTCAAATCTCCTCCTAGTATTATAGGGCCTTTGGAGATATCTACTAACTGGTTAATAACTTTGCGGAAGAAGTACAGTGTAGCGCGAATAGGAGCATATATATTGGACAGATAGGTCTACCGTAATAAAGCCCCACCAAGACCAGTATTCTGCCCTCAAGATATTGATATTTTTTTATGTTTGAAAGATGTTCCTAAATGAGATGCTATTATGTTTTGTCGGGCCAGAGTTAAGATAGTGTTGATCATAATAGAGGTGTGATAGGGCGGGTTCATTAGTTTTTCTAAAATGTGTTTCTTGAATCATGATAATGTCTACATGTTTTTTATAGAAGTCATGGAAAGCTATTGAGCGCTTTTGTGGAGACAAAAAGCCTTTTACATTTTGTGTAGCAATTTTAAAAGAGCTGATTTGGGAGTGTGGGTCCATATAAGCCTAGATAACGTTCTATGTACTGGGTATTATCGGGTGAAACTGAGACAACTTGCAATTGCGATAACTGGACTGTGTTCTGCACTTAAGGTAAATGCTTTCAGATATTAAATAAATTAACAGGAGGTAGAACTGGGGGAGAGGAAAGCTTAGAGAAGGAAGATTTTAGAGGAAGGGAGGAAAATAAGGAATAGGTAACAAAAGGGGGTATATTTGGCGGACTTAAGCCCAACCAGTAAAAGCAGAAGGAAAAGAGAGGAAGTGGAACAGTAGGGGGAAGTACGGCCCAACGGAGCCCGCTCCAACAGGGAAATGAACAATTAAGGACACATAAGGATACATGCCCTCTATAATGATATAACATAGTGTAATATAATTCACAACATATGAACATTTAGGTTTTAAACAGTTACAAACTAAAACAGGTAGATGGGCTAATATGCACATCAAAATAAGGGCTTAAAGTATGGCCCAGGAGTACCAAGGTAATTGTTTAAGCTAAATAGATATATCTAGAAATGGAACAATTTTCATAACAATTGACAGGTTTAGTCTAAATATGTGTAAAGTAAGAGCAAACAGTAGAAAGTCTGTAGCATTTGGTGTTGGTCTGCAAATGGATTGCAAGTCTCTAATGTCCATGATTTAGAACAGAAGGCAGAGTATATATATGAATGTCTATGTGAGTGGTTTTATCACCAATTCTAGGTAATGATAACCAAAGTTCCATACTCACTAATTCTGATGGTCACGTATAGTATTTCTCTGGTTCAATTAGCTTCCAAAGAATTAGGTGGATCAAAGCATGGCTTCTTCTTGGTTCTTTTGTTTGCAATTTCGCACCACAGTTTTCTCTGTGGTCTAGGTGGTAAAGGTGGTAAAGGTGTGTCCTTGTCTGCGGAGGAATTCTGCATCTCTGGGAGAGGGAGGCCTAGTTGCTTGCAAAAGTCAGCTGCAAATGTTGGATTAGAGCATTTGTGGCGTTTCCCATTTTTGATGATTTAGAGGAAAACTGGGAAGCCCCATCTGTAAGGGATTTTTAGGGATCGCAGGTGTGAGGAAGGCGTATTCTTTTCTTATTTGAAGCGTCCTTGCGGAGAGATCTTGGAAAATCTGAATTTTAGCGCCCATATAAGAGAAATTAAGTTGCGACCTTGCCAACTGGTATACTTTCTCTCTATCCCTGTAGCTTTGAAAGCAGATTATAATGTCTCTGGAAGGCTGGCTGTCATTTGGCTTAGGTCGCAGAGAGCGGTGAGCTCTCTCCAGGGGTATCCTCTCTATCACGCGCTGGCTAGCAATGGCTAGGGATTGAAACATATTTTGGAGATGCTCCTGGATGTCTTCGCCTTTCACGGTCTCCGGTACTCCGCGGATATGGAGGTTATTCCTTTTCGCTCTATTTTCCATGTCGTCCACTTTATCTTCTAGGTCCTTGAACTGTGCTTGTTGAGTTTCTATGGAATGAGACATGTCAGATATTTCTTTAGCCCATTATTCTCTATCATCCTCTAGTGCTTCAACTCCAAAACCCAGTTCATTAATATCTCTTTTCAAGTCTGCACATTCACTCTTGATGCAGGACTTAACTTGATTTATGAGTGCTTCCATGGCTTTCAGAGTCACAGGGCCATCTTCATTTTGTGCTAAAATGTTCGGTGAGGGTGTTGGCACCTGAGAAGTATCTGGGTTGTCTGATAGATATTCTTCCTCGCTATGCACTTGAGGGGTGTCTTTTTTTTTTCCTGTCAGTACTCTTAAAGAAAGTATTCATTTTGTCTGCTTTGGAATTTCTATGAATCCATCTTGTAGTGATCTCGCCCACGTATGGGTACAGTTGAGCTGCCGAGCAGAAGTTCAGGCACAATACGGTAAATTCTGCTATTTGTTTCAGTGTTCTTTGTTAGGTTGTTTCTGTGATCCAATAAAGAGATTACTACCAGGTAGGTTATAGGTTGATTTGTGTTCTTACATTGAGTTAGGTGGTTATATTATTGTCCTCTGTGCATGCTACTGCTTTAGAAGTAGTTAGATGGTAACGGTTTTGGAGCTAAAAGAGTGCAGCACTTATAGATTTATTTAATTGCAGCTTGTATAGCTTTATATTCATTACCTCATATTCATTACCTCATAGGGTTTAATAATAGATGGTATAGCCCTTTGTAGATTTGCAGTATACTTGGGCTGTATATGAACTGGCGATGCTGCTTTAATTAGTTTAATTAGTGGCCGGCTGGAAGAAAACTGCATCAGGCAGTCACGGTCTCTGTCAGAGCTGGAAGCCTCTCAACAGCAATACTGCTGAGGAGCCTGGAGGCAAATGGGAGAGTGCTCGCCCGAGCTGTACGGTTGCTGTTTATTTTGGGTATGTGCAGCTAGAGGTCTTTTCTTAGGAGTTATTGCCCAAATATATACTCCGGAGGAACTTCAGTCATCTCCCCCGATGCTGGTGAGACTTTTGGGGCATATTTCCGAGATCGTGCAGTCCTGGGAGAAAGGCTCTGTTGTTACCGTCACAGGAGCTCTAGTGTGGTGTGGCCATCCTGGACGCCCGCACACTCCACCCCCCACACACACTTTTTGTAGGACTTGACCCCTGACAGTAACACATAATGCTTGATCTCATTAGCTTATGTAATATGTGGTTATTATTCAGAAACTTTTGTAGATTTTACCTTAATGACTGAGAAATTGTAGAACAGAATAATTAGACAGAGGTTTGGTTTGCATCACTTAGTTCCCCCACCCTCTCTTTACTTGGCAGGTCCTTCTGGAATAGTAAGTGGTTAATTCTGCAGTCCCCACTTCTTAGGTGCCATTAGCATACAAAAAGAAAGGGAGACTGTAGTCCCCTAAGTATCATAAAGAGCCTGTATTCTGTAACCAGAGTCATTGTGTCAAATTTTGTTATAGGATGAGGGGGTTGAGGCAGAGTGGTCCTGAAGTATTCCCCTTTCTCCATAACTCTAGTGTGGCAAGGAAAGTGTTTGTGTATGAACTTTGTACTTCTCCCAGTAAAAAGGACACCACTTGGAAATGTTGAGCCTTATTTACAATCCATATGCCTTCAAGACCAGGAGTTTGCTAGTCCTAAGCGTTTAGTTGTGGACTATTGCGGCTCTGTTAGTTTTCTATGCTCTGGCTATCACTGGCCTGGCACTATTAATGCTATCTGATAAAGTGGGTTAGGAGCAGGCATCTTGACTTGGAGTTTTGGTTAAGTAGTGCTATTAGGGGGTTAGCTAGAAATCTACAACAAAAAGTGTGGTGCCTAAATTTTCCAATTAATGTCATATAGGTCTCAGCATCATGTACTTCCATCATATGGGGTCATGAAGCCTCCCTCTCCACATCCCTCCAACATGTCCCCTGCTTCTGGATAGATTGATTTAAGCCTAGCTGGAGTAAGATATGAGTGCAATAATATTTTATAGATCATGTCTAATAGTTGATTGGAGATTGAGCTGTGTATGGATCTATGTGTCCTAGTAAAACTGAGTTGCAAGTCTTTCTGATCTAGGTCTTCACCCATTTCCCTCTCTCAGTATGCTATATAAGACTGTAGGAAATTGCCCTGTGACTTAACCCATAGCCTCTTAGTTAGAGAATGTGTGCCTCATATATTCTTCCCAGACATACACCATTGCTTAAATTGAGTCAATGATCTTAGAAGGTTATTTTTTGTGTGGATGAGGAATGATATATAGTCTTGCTGTTGGGTGTATTTAAAGAGACAGTATACACCTTCATCTTCATATAACTGCATGCAATAGACACTACTATATGCACAGATACTGATATAAAAATACAATATGAAACCTTTTAAAAACGTACTTAAAAGCTCACAATTTTGCAGTGTTGATGAGGTTAGGCTGGGACACCCACTGAAATGGGCTGATAAAGCAAGAAGGCAGGCACTCCCCCCTTTCCTTGCATATGAAAAGACTCTTTACACAAACAGTAGCAAGCTGGAGTTTGTAGACATCAGTATACATCTAAAACTTTGGGGCTTGGTTAGGATTCAAAGGGACATTTCAGTTCTACTCTCCCCATCTAAACTAGTGTCCCTATGGGAACCGTATCCGCTAACTAGTCCACCTCTACCAATTCTCTAGTGATTGGGATTGGTGTCAAAGAGAATTTCAATGTAGTTGTGTTTGTAGGATTCCATATCATGTACTATAAATGTGCGTGTGGGTGTTGATGTTCTGGATCATATTGGGTCTGTAATAATGCAGTGATCCCACCTGAGGTGTCTTAAGAAGCTGGGAGTCAAAGGATACCCATGCTCTTGCTTGCTGACTATAGTGCTCACCTATTATTTTCTGTACATTTATAGCATTGTAGTAAGAAAAGTATATTGGACACACCCAGCGCATCTCATCTAGTGTTCTATACATAGGTCTGTTTGTTTTTTTATCCTGGGTCTAACAGAGCCACAGATAAATGCATTCATCTTAGGGTGACCATATTGCCGCTTTAAAAAGGGACACATATAAAAAATACATATGTCAGGGTTCTTATAACAAAACATTTCTTTAAACAGCCCTGACATATGTATTTTTCATGTGTACCTTTTTAAAGCGGGAATACGGTAACCTTAATTCATTTAGATTAGAGATTGAAGAAATGTGGGGGATAGATGAATGGGACCACCTACATAATATATAATATTATGGGGCCTATTTATCAAAAGTCGGGCAGACCTGATCCGACAGTGCGGATCAGGTCCGCCAGACCTCTCTGAATGCGGAGAGCAATACACTCTCTGTATTCAGCATTGCATCAGCAGCTCTTGTGAGCTGCTGGTGCAATTCCGGCCGCCAGCAGGGAGGTGTCAATCAACCCGATCGTACTTGATCGGGTTGATTTTCGGCGAGGTCTATCCGCCTGCTCAGAGCAGGTGGACAGGGTTATGGAGCAGCAGTCTTTAGACCGCTGCTTCATAACTGCTGTTTCTGGCGTGCCTGCAGGCTCGCCAGAAACACGGGCCCTCAAGCTCCATCCGGAGCTTGATAAATGGACCCCTATGTCATTGTCATTTTTATTGACTTCATGTGTCCCCAGCACAATATAGCTAGTAGCAAGTCAATATAATTTCTGTTGTTGAGTGTTTTTGTATTAGTGGCTGGATCAATATAATGTTTGTTTGTAAAGATATATGGTTTGGAGTGCTTTCAATTTCTCTGGTGCCATGGTGATGTTAACCCCTTAACGACGCATGTCGTACAGGGTACGTCGCACACAACCTGGTCTTTAAAGACCAGCGACGTACCCTGTACGACATTAGGGTTTAAAGCGTCTGGAAGCAATCCTGATCGCTTCCAGCCACTTTCCGGTTATTGCAGTGATGCCTCGACATCGAGGCATCCTGCAATAACGCTCCTTGGCCATCCGATGCAGAGAGAGCCACTCTGTGGCCCTCTCTGCACCGGACATCAATGGCCGGTATCGTTGGTGGGTGGGAGCCAGTCTGGGAGGCGGCCATCGATGGGCCGTGTGATGTGGAGGGGGGCGGGATTGTGGGCGGGATCGCCGGGGCGCGTGCACAGGGCGCGCGCATGGGAGCCGGGAACGGGTAGGGAGCGGGTGGGAACCGCTACACTGCGGAAAAAATGTGAACCGAAAGTGGGAAAAAAAATAAATATTAAAAATGATCTAAGGGATCTCGGAGGGAGGGAGGTGGGGGGCAAGCTACATTACAGAAAAATAATAAAAAAAAATAATAAAAAAATATATTTGATTGTAAACTGGGTATATACGTTAGAGGGGGAGGGTTAGAGAGCTGTTTGAGGGGGGATAAGGGAGGTTGGGGGCTAAGGGGGGATCCTAAACATTAGCATATGTAAATATGAAAAAAAAAAAATTATTTTTTTTTAAAATACCTTTTATTTTAGTACTGGCAGACTTTCTGCCAGTACTTAAGATGGCGGGGACAATTATGGGGTGGGGGAGGGAAGAGAGCTATTTGGGAGGGATCAGGGGGTGTGATATGTCAGGTGGGAGGCTGATCTCTACATTAAAGCTAAAATTAACCCTGCAAGCTCCCTACAAGCTCCCTAATTAACCCCTTCACTGCTGGGCATAATACACGTGTGGTGCGCAGCTGCATTTAGCGGCCTTCTAATTACTAAGAAGCAACGCCAAAGCCATATATGTCGGCTATTTCTGAACAAAGGGGGTCACAGAGAAGCTTTTACAACCATTTGTGCCATAATTGCACAAGCTGTTTGTAAATAATTTCAGTGAGAAACCTAAAATTGTGAAAAATTTAACTTTTTTTTTTTTTCATTTGATCTCATTTGGCGGTGAAAGGGTGGCATGAAACATACCAAAATGGGCCTAGATCAATACTTTGGGATGTCTGCTAAAAAAAATATATACATGTCAAGGGATATTCAGGGATTCCTGAAAGATATCATCAGTGTCCCAATGTAACTAGCGCTAATTTTGAAAAAAAGTGGTTTGGAAATAGCAAAGTGCTACTTGTATTTATTGCCCTATAACTTGCAAAAAAAGCAAAGAACATGTGAACATTGGGTATTTCTAAATTCAGGACAAAATTTAGAAACTATTTAGCATGGGTGTTTTTTGGTGGTTGTAGATTTGTAACAGATTTTGGGGGTCAAAGTTAGAAAAGTGTGTTTTTTTCCATTTTTTCCTCATATTTTATAATTTTTTATAGTAAATTATAAGATATGATGAAAATAATGGTATCTCTAGAAAGTCCATTTAATGGCGAGAAAAACGGTATATAATATGTATGGGTACAGTAAATGAGTAAGAGGAAAATTACAGCTAAACACAAACACCGCAGAAATGTAAAAATAGCCCTGGTCCTTAAAGGGACATGAAACCCACATTTTTTCTTTCATGATTTAGAAAGAGAATGCAATTTTAAACATCTTTCTAATTTACTTCTATTATCTAATTTGTTTTATTCTCTTGATATTCTTTGCTGAAAAGCATATCTAGATATGCTCAAAAGTTGTTGATTGGTTGCTGCACATTGAAGCCTCGTGTGATTGGCTCACCCATGTGCATTGCTTTTTCTTCAACTAAGGATATCTAAAAAATGAAGCAAAATAAATAATAGAAGTCAATTGTAATGTTGTTTAAATTTGTATTCTCTATCTGAATCATGAAAGAAAGATTTTGGGTTTAGTGACCCTTTAAGGGAAAGAAATTGAAAAATGGCCTTGTCCTTAAGGGGTTAATAATGTTTGATTTGATGTTGTTAATTATGAAATTATAAAATTTGCCAAATTCTTGCATATCCACCAGGATGTAATGTAGTGGGTGAAGTCAGGAGTATTAGGACATTGTCTGTGAATAGGCAGGTCTTATAATTATTGTGACCAATCTCCAGCCCTAAGATTTGAGGGTTTAATATAATGTGGGTTGCTAACATTTTGATCATCAACACAAATAGAATAGGGGATAATGCTCAACCCTATCATGTTCTGTTATGTATTTGATACCCCAGGGATAAGATAACTTTACTTTAACTCTGAACGTAGGGTTTAAATGTTTTCTAGAAACTGACCCCTTGGCCATCAAAATGTAACCCTGTAAAAGACAATTTTCATAGATAACTAATGTATAGCAAATTATTTTTTATCAAATGAACATGATTACTGACTAGCAGCTATGATTATTATTGTGGTGGAGATTTATCAAAACTGTGCAAATGTCTCAGTAAATGTGCTCTCTTCACACAGATTAGTGCGCCACAAAGTTGAACTTGCAGAGTAAAAGAGCTGCCTACTAATGGAAGATACTTGAAAGAACAAACCACACATTGTTGCAGATAGCCCAGGACAACCCTATGGACCTACCTACTATGTAAACCACACTAGCTAGCTGCTAGTAGTGCATTGCTGCTCCTTTAACAAAGGATGCCAAGATAATAAAATAAATTTGATAATAAAAATACAATGGAAAGTTGTTTAAAATAGTATGCTTTATATGAATAATGAAAGAAAAGGTGTAATACCCACAAAGAAGGACTTACTTCTACCATTGTTTACCTCCTAGCATAGCGTAAAATATATTTAACCTAATTTTAAATATTTATTGGTCAAATCTAAACACATTAAGGGCCAGATTAAGGAGACATTAAGCATTAAATAAATGCTAGATAGAATGAAGCGGTCAAAGAAAAAGATTAGTCTGAGAATAACATGTAGATGTATTTTATTTTTTTTAAAGCTTCATTAGCTGTTTAAATATTGACAAAATATATGTAAAGTGTTAGTGTCTATAAAACAATGAAAGCTGCCATGTTGTAACTTAGATTACCTTCTCTGCTGTGGCCAATTAGGGACAGTTATAACTAGGTCACTAGAGTGTGCAGCCAATGGCTGTGTGGAACGTAACAGTGTTCTGCATAGGAAAAGGGGACAAAATAAATAATGAAAGTATATTGCAGAGGTTTTTATATATATATATATATATATATATATATATATATATATATATATATATATATATAATTTATAATTTTATATTACCATCTCAAATTGTTTAATGTCCCTTTAAGAGTGGAGTGGTATTTAACGCTCCTGCTCGCGTGCTAACTCAGCTAGAATTAAGCCTTTTGCGCGCATCCAGTAGTGCTTGTAATACAAGTTAAAATTAAAAAATGATTTGCTTGAACCCTAACTGATGCGCACAAAAAGCCGAACGTAGAATCCTGCGACCGCTTTACCACATTTCCCCATATGGGAAGCAAAAGAGGGGGGGAAACAACCTACTTGCGCGCAAACCCAATCACATATTCTCAAGTGTGCTAACCTGATATGAAAATATTAATATTTCATATTCTAATGTGTTTTATATAGCAGCATATGTTCTATTTATTCATAACTACATATTTCTATATATACTGTATATCTGATGGAATTTTGGTACAATATATATATATATATCTATATTATATATATATTTGATTATATATAACACATAGAAACACCCAGCACTCACCAGCTAGCTCACAGCTAAGATAAAATCACAACTGGAAAGATTAGTCAACGCATCTGGCCAAATGGGAAAGCTCAGGCACCACGTCAAGGTCCTTTCCATTGCCTGAGTCCCTAACACAGCCACACCATCATGCAAGCTCACAAAGCCAAACAAACTGAGAACAAAGAAGGGGTGCACAGGTGGATGTAATCACCCATAGAAAATACAAAACATGGAAGGGAACTGCACTCCAAGACCGGATCAGGTACACATCCTGTGACTCAGCAGCATCCAGCCCTGGGTGCTAAATAGCACTCCAAAAAAGTTGTGATGTCACCAGAGCCACAGGCAGTTAACCCCAGTCCGGAATGGGTGCAAGAAACAAGGGGGATTACAAATAAAAAGTAATACAACACATAGAAACACCCAGCACTTACCAGCTAGCTCACAGCTAAGATAAAATCACAACTGGAAAGGTTAGTCACCGCATCTGGCCAAATGGGAAAGCTCAGGCACCACGTCAAGGTCCTTTAAGTTATATAAGGCACATACATCTATGTATATGTTATCTTACATCCTTGTATTATGTGGTGTGAGTAGGCAACACTGTCCATTATGAAGGTTGCCAGCTGTGCCCCAAAAAATTTACTGGACCTGTATTTGACTGGGCTTGTGTGTCAGATGGGGTCACACAATGGCCCATCTAAAAGCTCTACCTTAGATCCCACTCTTGAACCTGCCATATATGGGTTTTTTTTTTTTTTTTTTCAAAACTGGGCAGTGGTTTATCCCCTTAACTGACAGTAACACAAATTTTTTCCCCTCTTTGGTACCAAGTAAGACACACAGCAGTGATTTGACCCCCTTTGACAGACAGAAGTACATATATGGCAGTGTTTTTCACTTTTCCCAGAGAAACCCACAGATCAGTGATTTTACTCCAGAGGTTACACATCACACACAGCAGTATTTTAACACCAAAGACTGCCAGAAACATATATCCTTGGCTGCCTTACTTGCACAATGTTACTTCTGTCTGGGCCATTTTTGGAACGCAGGGAAGCATACAAGACCTTCAACATTAGGCTGCCACTCAGGGGACTTTACAAATATACTGGACACTTAAATGTCATTTTTTTTTTAAAGATTTTACTGTACACCCAGCTGAAATAATGGACACCTTTCAAACGTAATATGCAATGGAAAATTATATAACTGTTACATGCCTCCTGGGAAACCTTGTTAAAGTTATATAGTTGAAATGGGTCTATCACTGATGAGTGCCTCTTTACATTTATAATGACTTAGAATAGATACTAACACCACATAGCAATAGGCAAAAAAAATTGCAATTCAGCACTTATATTAAATGTATATGTTACATAGAGATTAGTCTAACAAAACATTTATTAAAGGGACAGTCAAGTCCAAAAAATACTTTCATGTTTTAAATAGGGCATGCAATTTTAAACAACTTCCCAATTTACTTTTATCACCAATTTTGCTTTGTTCTCTTGGTATTCTTAATTAAAAGCTAAAACTAGGAGGTTCATATGCTAATTTCTTAGACCTTGAAGACTGCCTCTAATCTGAATACATTTTGACCACTAGAGGGCATTAGTTCACATGTTTTATATAGATAACATTGAGCTCATGCACGTAAAGTGACCTAGGACTGAGCACTGATTGGCTAAACTGCATGTCTGTCAAAAGAACTGAAATAAGGGGGCAGTCTGCAGAAGCTTAGATACAAGATAATTACAGAGGTAAAACGTGTATTATTATAACTGTGTTGGTTATGCAAAACTGGGGAATGGGTAATAAAGGGATTATCTTTCTTTTAAACAACAAAAATTCTGGTGTTGACTGTCCCGTTAAGATTAAAATTACAGCAATTGGAAATACAAACAGCCCTACTAAAATTAAAAAACATATCACTATGTGGCATTGATTAAATGTATGAACAAAATAATTTTTCTATGCTTAGTGATATTATTCTATTTCTATTTTGTGCGTGAAAGGAGGGGTTTCCTGAAAATATGTTGTCTATATTCAATAATATGTTAATAGTAGCCCTTTTATCCATTTAACAGATAATAAAATCCCCCCTCCCTTGTCCCGTTCCCTAGATTCAGGGTTCTCATTAAAAAAAAAAAGCAATATAAATTATTTTTTTTAAAACTCCAAAAACAATGTTGAGTTACCAATATCAAAACTGCCACAAAAGTGTGGAAATGAAAAATGATAAAAAGCCCCTGACGTGGTCATGTTTCACTCTATGCCTCCTCAGAGCTCTCTTTTAATTTCAGTGAGGCTGTTAGTATTTATAACTGCTGTCATTTAAAATGTAATTCAATAAAACTAACATTTATTTTAATATAACACAAGCAATGAATTGCATTTCTTTTTTTTTTTTTTTGCTTATTGCTGTATTGTGGGCTTAACATCTTTTCTAAGACAGACATGTTGTTTATGCAGCAAGTAGTAATCTATAATGTGCTGATGAGGTCTAGTAAACGGTATTTCTCTTGCTGTGTACCCTTCCAACCCTGCTATACTTAAAGGAACACTAAAGTCAAAATTAAACGTTCATGATTCAGATAGCGTATGCAATTGTAAACAGCTTTCCAATTTACTTTCATTATCATAATGTGCACAATCTTTTTATTTGCATACTTTCTGAGACTACAGATTCTACTGAGCATGTGCAAGAATCCATAGTATATATGTATATGCATTTCATTTTTATTTTTTTGGCTGATGGCTGTCACATGATGCAGGTTATGCAAAATTAAATATACTTTGAAATTTGGCAGAAAAAAAATCCACTACTCATTGGAAGTTCAGACTAATGCCTCCATGTATTAACCGGCATACGGACAAGCTTCTCTACTTGAGACGTTGTCCACATGCCTTTGCTGTAAACGGGTAGCAGATCCTGTTCATTGACTGCCTGTATGTATCATTACACAATCTGATGAGCGTACAAGCTTGCTTCCCGCAATGTAAAAAGCAGTGGTTCCTTGCTCAGGGTGATTGACAGACATATAACATTTTAATATACACCATGCTGGTGATATTTAAAATGTTATAGTGAATCTTTATCCTACATTGAAATTTACTCAATGGAACATTTTAATATAAAAATAAATTAATGAAATAGTAGGTTTGAATTTTTATTTATTCGAGTATTTTGGGGTTAGTGGGGGGACTGAGATTTCAGAAGCTATTGCTGCCCATGCATTATATGGGTAATTTCTCCTGTTAAGTGTAGTCAGTCCACGGGTCATCCATTACCTATGGGATTATATCTCCTCCCTAACAGGAAGTGCAAGAGGATCACCCAAGCAGAGCTGCTATATAGCTCCTCCCCTCTACGTCATATCCAGTCATTCTCTTGCACCTAACTAAAGATAGGACGTGTGAGAGGACTGTGGTGTGTTAAACTTAGTTTTTATTTCTTCAATCAAAAGTTTGTTATTTTAAACGGCACCGGAGTGTGTTGTTTGTTCTCAGGCAGCATTAGAAGAAGAATCTACCTGAGTTTGTCTATGATCTTAGCGGTCGTAACTAAGATCCACTTGCTGTTCTCGGCCATTCTGAGGAGTGAGGTAACTTCAGAACAGGGGATAGCATGCAGGGCCCACCTGCAAGGAGGTATGTGCAGTAAATTATTTTCTAAGGAATGGAATTGACTGAGAAAATACTGCTAATACCGATGTAATGTAAGTGCAGCCTTAAATGCAGTAGTAGCGACTGGTATCAGGCTGATATATATGTATGTATACTCTGAGGTATTTCTGGGGAATGGAATTTCACTAAGAAAATACTGTCAATATTAAAGTAATATTTGAGCCTGCACTGCAGTGAAAGCGACTAGCAGCAGGCTTATTAATAAAACTTCATAATTTTCAATTTTTAAAACGTTTACTGGCATGTTAATCGTTTTTTCTGAGGTACTTGGTGATAAAACTTTATGGGCATGATTTTTACCACATGGCTGTCGCTTTTTTCTGAATAAAAACAGTTTACTGAGCTTCCCCACTGTTGTAATATGAGTGGGAGGGGCCTATTTTAGCGCTTTATTGCGCAGTAGAAATTTAGTCACAGTCTTCCTATTTCTTCCTCCATGATCCAGGACGTCTCTACAGAGCCCAGGGGTCTCCAAAACTAGTTTTGAGGGAGGTAATCAGTCACAGCAGACCTGTGACAGTGTGTTTGACTGTGATAAAAACGTTTATTATTTCAACTGTTATCCGTTTTGGGTATTAAGGGGTTAATCATCCTTTTGCTGGTGGGTGCAATCCTCTGCTAACTTTATACATTTTCTGTTAAAATTTGGTTGTTTTAACATATTTGGTTCATTGTTAATTCAACTGTGTCACATTTTTATGTTTTCTTAAAAGCGCAGTAGCGTTTTTTATATAGCTTGTAAATTTATTTAAAAGATTTTTCCAAGCTTGCTAGTGTTATTGCTAGTCTGTTTAAACATGTCTGACACAAATGAATCTGTTTGTTCATTATGTTTAAAGGCCAATGTGGAGCCCAATAGAAATTTGTGCACTCAATGTATAGATGTTACTTTGAATAAAAGTCAAACTTTATATGTTAAAAAAATATCACCAGACAACGAGGGGGAAGTTATGCCGACTAACTCTCCTCACGTGTCAGTACCTTCGCCTCCCGCTCAGGAGGTGCGTGATATTGTGGCGCCAAGTACATCAGGGCGGCCCATACAAATCACTTTGCAAGACATGGCTAATGTTATGACTGAAGTACTATCTAAATTGCTAGAATTAAGAGGTAAACGCGATCACTCTGGGGTAAGAACAGAGTGCGCTGATAATAATAGAGCCATGTCTGATACTGCGTCACAATTTGCAGAACATGAGGACGGAGAGCTTCATTCTGTGGGTGACGGATCTGATCCAAGTTAACTGGATTCAGACATTTCAAATTTTAAATTTAAGCTTAAGAACCTCTGTGTATTACTAGGGGAGGTATTAGCGGCTCTGAATGATTGTAACACGGTTGCAATTCCAGAGAAAGTATGTAGGCTGGATAAATATTTTGCGGTACCGGCGTGTACTGACATTTTTCCTATACCTAAAAGGCTTACAGAAATTGTTAACAAGGAGTGGGATAGACCCGGTGTGCCCTTTTCACCCCCTCCTATATTTAGAAAAATGTTTCCAATAGACGCCACCACACGGGACCTATGGCAGACGGTCCCTAAGGTGGAAGGAGCAGTTTCTACTCTGGCTAAGCGCACCACTATCCCGGTGGAGGATAGCTGTGCTTTTTCAGATCCAATGGATAAAAAGTTAGAGGGTTACCTTAAGAAAATGTTTGTTCAGCAAGGTTTTATATTACAACCCCTTGCATGCATCGCGCCTGTCACTGCTGCGGCGGCATTCTGGTTTGAGTCTCTGGAAGAGACCCTTAGCACAGCTCCATTGGATGAGATTATGAACAAGCTTAAGGCCCTTAAGCTAGCTAATTCATTTATTTCTGATGCCGTAGTACACTTAACCAAACTTACGGCTAAGAACTCCGGATTCGCCATTCAAGCGCGTAGAGCGCTGTGGCTTAAATCCTGGTCAGCTGATGTGACTTCTAAATCTAAATTGCTTAGTATTCCTTTCAAAGGGCAGACATTATTCGGGCCCGGCTTGAAAGAAATTATCGCTGACATTACTGGAGGTAAGGGCCATGCCCTGCCTCAAGACAGGGCCAAACCAAAGGCTAAACAGTCTAATTTTCGTGCCTTTCGTAACTTCAAGGCAGGAGCAGCATCAACTTCCTCCGCCCCAAGACAGGAAGGAACTGTTGCTCGCTACAGACAGGGCTGGAAACCTAACCAGTCCTGGAACAAGGGCAAGCAGGCCAGAAAACCTGCTGCTGCCCCTAAGACGGCATGAAGTGAGGGCCCCCGATCCGGAAACGGATCTAGTGGGGGGCAGACTTTCTCTCTTCGCCCAGGCTTGGGCAAGAGATGTCCAGGATCCCTGGGCGTTGGAGATCATATCTCAGGGATATCTTCTGGACTTCAAAGCTTCTCCTCCACAAGGGAGATTTCATCTTTCAAGGTTATCAGCAAACCAGATAAAGAAAGAGGCGTTTCTACGCTGTGTACAAGACCTCTTACTAATGGGAGTGATCCACCCAGTTCCGCGGTCGGAACACGGGCAAGGATTCTATTCAAATCTGTTTGTGGTTCCCAAAAAAGAGGGAACCTTCAGACCAATCTTGGACTTAAAGATCCTAAACAAATTCCTAAGAGTTCCATCGTTCAAAATGGAAACTATTCGAACCATCTTACCCATGATCCAAGAGGGTCAGTACATGACCACAGTGGATTTAAAGGATGCCTACCTTCACATACCGATTCACAAGGATCATTACCGGTATCTAAGATTTGCCTTCCTAAACAGGCATTACCAGTTTGTAGCTCTTCCCTTCGGGTTAGCTACGGCTCCAAGAATCTTTACAAACGTTCTGGGCTCTCTTCTGGCGGTACTAAGACCGCGAGGCATAGCGGTAGCTCCGTACCTAGACGACATTGATACAAGTGTCAAGTTTCCAAACTGCCAAGTCTCATACAGAGTTAGTTCTGGCATTTCTAAGGTCGCATGGGTGGAAGGTGAACGTAGAAAAGAGTTCTCTATTGCCACTCACAAGAGTTCCCTTTCTAGGGACTCTTATAAATTCTGTAGAAATGAAAATTTACCTGACGGAGGACAGGTTATCAAAACTTCTAAATGCTTGCCGTGTCCTTCATTCCATTCAACACCCGTCAGTGGCTCAGTGCATGGAGGTAATCGGCTTAATGGTAGCGGCAATGGACATAGTACCATTTGCGCACCTGCATCTCAGACCGCTGCAATTGTGCATGCTAAGTCAGTGGAATGGGGATTACTCAGATTTGTCCCCTCTGCTAAATCTGGATCAAGAGACCAGAGATTCTCTTCTATGGTGGCTTTCTCTGCCACATCTCTCCAAGGGGATGCCCTTCCGCAGGCCATATTGGACGATTGTAACAACGGACGCCAGCCTTCTAAGTTGGGGCGCAGTCTGGAATTCCCTGAAGGCTCAGGGATCATGGACTCAGGAGGAGAGACTCCTTTCAATAAACATTCTGGAATTAAGAGCAATTTTCAATGCTCTTCTGGCTTGGCCTCAGTTAGCAACTCTGAGGTTCATCAGGTTTCAGTCGGATAACATCACGACTGTGGCTTACATCAACCATCAAGGAGGAACAAGGAGTTCCCTAGCGATAATGGAAGTCTCAAAGATAATTCGCTGGGCAGAGTCTCACTCTTGCCACCTGTCAACGATCCACATCCCAGGCGTGGAGAACTGGGAGGCGGATTTTCTAAGTCGCCAGACCTTTCATCCGGGGGAGTGGGAACTTCATCCGGAGGTGTTTGCCCAACTGCTTCATCTTTGGGGCAAACCAGATCTGGATCTCATGGCGTCTCGCCAGAACGCCAAGCTTCCTTGTTACGGATCCAGGTCCAGGGACCCGGGAGCGGTACTGATAGATGCTCTGACAGCACCTTGGGTCTTCAACATGGCTTATGTGTTTCCACCTTTCCCGATGCTTCCTCGATTGATTGCCAGGATCAAACAGGAGAGAGCATCGGTGATTCTAATAGCGCCTGCGTGGCCACGCAGGACCTGGTATGCAGATCTAGTGGACATGTCGTCCTGTCCACCATGGTCTCTGCCTCTGAGACAGGACCTTCTGATTCAGGGTCCTTTCAAACATCCAAATCTAATTTCTCTGAGGCTGACTGCATGGAGATTGAATGCTTGATTCTATCAAAGCGTGGATTCTCGGAGTCAGTGATTGATACCTTAATACAGGCTAGGAAACCTGTTACCAGGAAAATTTACCATAAAATATGGCGTAAATACTTATATTGGTGCGAATCCAAGAGTTACTCATGGAGTAAGGTTAGGATTCCTAGGATATTGTCTTTTCTACAAGAAGGTTTAGAAAAGGGTTTATCTGCTAGTTCGTTAAAGGGACAGATTTCAGCTCTGTCTATCCTTTTACACAAACGTCTGGCAGAAGTTCCAGACGTTCAGGCTTTTTGTCAGGCTTTGACTAGGATTAAGCCTGTGTTTAAGACTGTTGCTCCGCCGTGGAGCTTAAACTTAGTTCTTAACGTTCTGCAAGGTGTTCCGTTTGAACCCCTTCATTCCATCGATATCAAGCTGTTATCTTGGAAAGTTCTGTTTTTAATGGCTATTTCCTTGGCTCGAAGAGTCTCTGAGTTATCGGCCTTACATTGTGATTCTCCTTATCTGATTTTTCATTCAGATATGGTAGTTCTGCGTACTAAACCTGGGTTCTTACCTAAGGTAGTCACTAACAAGAATATCAATCAAGAGATTGTTGTTCCATCATTGTGCCCTAACCCTTCTTCAAAGAAGGAACGACTTTTGCACAATCTGGACGTCGTCCGTGCCCTGAAATTTTATTTGCAGGCAACTAAAGATTTTCGTCAAACCTCTTCCCTGTTTGTCGTTTATTCTGGACAGAGGAGAGGTCAAAAAGCTTCGGCTACCTCTCTCTCTTTTTGGCTTCGTAGCATAATACGTTTAGCCTATGAGACTGCTGGACAGCAGCCTCCTGAAAGGATTACAGCTCATTCTACTAGAGCTGTGGCTTCCACTTGGGCCTTTAAGAATGAGGCCTCTGTTGAACAGATTTGCAAGGCTGCAACTTGGTCTTCACTTCACACTTTTTCAAAATTTTACAAATTTGACACTTTTGCTTCTTCGGAGGCTATTTTTGGGAGAAAGGTTCTACAGGCAGTGGTTCCTTCCGTGTAAAGATCCTGCCTGTCCCTCCCGTCATCCGTGTACTTTTAGCTTTGGTATTGGTATCCCATAAGTAATGGATGACCCGTGGACTGACTACACTTAACAGGAGAAAATATAATTTATGCTTACCTGATAAATTCATTTCTCCTGTAGTGTAGTCAGTCCACGGCCCGCCCTGTTTTTTTACGGCAGGTCTAAATTTTAATTAAACTCCAGTCACCACTGCACCCTATAGTTTCTCCTTTCTCGTATAGTTTCGGTCGAATGACTGGATATGACGTAGAGGGGAGGAGCTATATAGCAGCTCTGCTTGGGTGATCCTCTTGCACTTCCTGTTAGGGAGGAGATATAATCCCATAAGTAATGGATGACCCGTGGACTGACTACACTACAGGAGAAATGAATTTATCAGGTAAGCATAAATTATATTTTTTCTGCTATATGATTCGATCTGATCTAAGTGTTTCTCAATACAGAAATAGTTTCAATGTTGGTATAGTAGTGATAAATCAGATATTGGAAAACACGGATTAGGAGATGAAAAACAGGATCTGAAATATTGGAATCCACCCCTTTTATTTGTAAAATATTTCCCTTTGTTTTACTATATGCTGAACTTCATCACAAATGGTACACGTAGATGCTCATTTATAAAGTTGTATCTGCAGCTTCAGAGCCCTTGGTGTGCAGGATCACTCATACAAAAGCAGTGGTAATAAAACTGCCACTTCCTAACCTCTCGTGGAAGATTAAATTCAGCATCTGCCTTGCAATAATAAATGCGGTCAGTAAAGGCTGCCTGCCATTTGTCAACTCAGGAGGACATGTTCACTACCTGTGAACCTTGTCCGTTCAAACAATGGTAAATCTGACCCTTTTTACTGCCCAAGCTGCTCGTAGGAAACATATAGATCAGTTTGTGTACCTTGGTATTCAGCATTTTATTTGATTAGTTTTGTTTTTACTAATTGCCCTGTATAAGGAAAGTACAAGAGTTTAAATATGGGAAGTAAATTGTCTTATGATGCCATTGTGGCTATCATTTTGTTATGCTATAAAGAACAAAATAAAAACTTGGTTAAAGTGAATAAACATGAAAAACATAGTTACCCCTAAGCTGTTAGTGTTCTACATAATTTAAATTCCTACGGGCCCATTTATCAAAGGGCTTGCGGACCTGATCCGACACTGCGGATCAGGTCCGCAAGACCTCGCTAAATGCGGAGAGCAATACGCTCTCTGCATTTAACATTGCACCAGCAGCTCACAAGAGCTGCTGGTGCAACGCCGCCCCCTGCTGACTCGCGGCCAATCGGCCGCCAGCAGGGAGCTGTCAATCAACCCGATCGTATTCGATCGGGTTGATGTCCGGCGATTCCTGTCCGCCTGTTCAGAACAGGCGGACAGGGTTATGGAGCAGCGGTCTTTAGACCGCTGCTTCATAAGTTGTGTTTCTGGCGAGTCTGAAGACTCGCCAGAAACACGGCCCTTCAAGCTCCGTACGGAGCTTGATAAATGGGCCTGCTAATGTCAGCTTTATTATATAGAAATAAAATTGAATTTCCATATATTCCAACCATAATGATAAACAATATTATAATCCTTTTACATTAAAAATAATTTAGTTTTTCTGTTTAATATGTGTTCAACTTTCTGCAAAAGTGTCTTTGTCTCTCCATTTTTTTGGTACTTCGGCACATAAAGTATCCTTTACAGGGACATTAAACACCTCAAGATATTCATTTAAATTGTTTAATTACATGTGGTAAAACAACTTTGCAATATACTTTCATTATCTATTTTGTTCTTCATTCCTGTAATTTGATTCTGAATATTGTGGGCTTTCAAACATGAAAGTGCAGACACAGCTAAATTTCCCACAGTCATTGGTTGCACATCCTAGTAAGCCACTTAGAGTCATTCCAAATTGGCCTCAGCAGAAAAGGTAACATTAACTTCACCCTTATTTTTTCAATATTTAAACAACTAGTATACTGTAGTTTTTAAAAAAAGATGTACAAATTATTCTGAGACTAATCTTTGCTTTGAATACATCATTCAGTCAGTGATTTTAAATGCCTGTTGGGTCAATGGTCACTTGGGACATTGGTTGGCAAATGATGTTGATCATAGTTCAGGAGCAGTATGCTTATACACAGTAAGGGCTAGATTACATGTGGAGCACAAATTTATTGCACACCCGCAAAAGGGTAAATTCGACCGTTTACTGGCGTGCTATAATTAACCATCCATTACAAGTGGCTGGTTATTGCTACCGCAAGTTTGCGGTAACAATTAGCGTTCAGAAAATTAACCAGAGGTTAAAGGGACATGAAACCCACATTTTTTCTTTCATGATTTAGAAAGATAATGCATTTTTAAACATCTTTCTAATTTACTTCTATTATCTAATTTGTTTTATTCTCTTGATATTCTTTGCTGAAAAGCATATCTAGATATGCTCAGTAGCTGCTGATTGGTTGCTGCACATAGAAGCCTCGTGATTGGCTCACCCATGTGCATTGCTTTTTCTTCAAATAAGGATATCTAAAAAATGAAGCAAAATAAATAATAGAAGTAAATTGTAATGTTTAAATTTGTATGTTCTATCTGAATCATGAAAGAAAGATTTTGGGTTTAGTGGCCCTTAAAGTAGCATTTTTTTCAAATAAAATAAAACTGCACTAAGCAGTTTTTGGGGGCTAAATTTGGTGGGTGTGAGATGTTAGAAAACAAACGGCACTGAAAAGTGCCTTTACATTGCGGTCTATAGGGACGGTGTGTTCTCAGTAAATATATATGTACATATATACTTATGTGTTAATATCTGTATAGTAAACATTCCCCCTACTTTGTGCTATAGAGCAGGGTTCTTCAAACCACGGGTCAGGACCCATTATTGTGTGTGTGGTCTGTAATATTACCTTTTACCACACTTTCAAGTTTGACTACAATCAGGAAAAAAGTACACACACATTTTAGTTACTTTGCCAATAATTGCAGCTATCTTGTTGTATATTACTTCAGAAATATTTAGACCAAGCATAAAAATAGAGTCGTGAATGTATGTAGTATCATGAAACTGGGTCTTGGGAATAAAAGTTTGAAGAACCCTGCTATAGAGGACTCAGATTGTGACCGATCATACAAATTAAGAGATACATTTCATCTGAAATAATTTCATAGGTGACATTTACGTATTTTAGTTTTTGAAGGGACATGAAATTATGTCCCTCATACAATTGAATAATTGAATAATTAATTAATATTTGCCCAAATTAGGATATTAGACATTAATTTGTCTAAATATGTAAGTCAACTCTTGATTAGCCAATTTAATGTGATTTATTCAAATTATGTATATATAGATATCCAGTCTGAACCTGGCTTTAATATCAGAACAAACACTAAAGTTTATAGCATAGACAGAAGATGATTTTAGAATTATTATACTTACAGATTAATGTTTTTTTAATGTGTTATGAAATAACATACTCGCTTTTATATTCTAATTATTTGTATTCTTTATTCTTACAGATTTTCAAGTTTGCTGAATTCACAAAATATTTTGTAGTTATTGTTAGTGTATTTTATTTTTAAAATAAATATCTTTACATACTATCACCTAGATTTAGAGTTTGGCGTTGGCCGTCAAAAGCAGCGTTAAGGGGTCCTAACGCTGCTTTTGGCCGCCCGCTGGTATTTAGAGTCAGGCAGGAAAGGGTCTAACGCTCACTTCCCTACCGTGATTCCAGGCTACTGCAGATCCCCTTACGCCAATTGCGTATCCTATCTTTTCAATGGGATCTGCCTAATGCTGGTATTTGGAGTCTTGGGAGAATTGAGCGGTAGACCCTCTACTGACAAGACTCCTACCGCCAAAAAAAGTCAGTAGTTAAGAGCTTTATGGGCTAACGCCAGAATATAAAGCTCTTAACTACTGTGCTACAAAGTACACTAACACCCATAAACTACCTATGTACCCCTAAACCGAGGCCCCCCCCACATCGCCGCCACTATAATAAAAAAATGTAACCCCTAATCTGCCGACCGGACACCGCCGCCACCTACATTATACCTATGAACCCCTAATCTGCTGCCCCTAACATCGCCGACCCCTATATTATATTTATTAACCCCTAATCTGCCCCCCAACGTCACCGCTACCTTACCTACACTTATTAACCCCTTATCTGCCGACCGGACCTCGCCACCACTATAATAAATGTATTAAACCCTAAACCGCCGCACTCCCGCCTCGCAAACACTAGAATAAATAGTCTACAAGACAATTTAAAACAATGGCACTATTTAGGCGATCCCCACAGTGATATTTTTCCTAAGTGTATTCTATAGTTGTTTACAATTCTAGAATGGAAGTATTTTAAGTGGGTTGGTGCTGTGCATAAAATAGAATTCAGACTAGAGTTGTGGCAGTATAGACACTTACCATGAGACAGTATGCACTTCTAGCACTCTACGCCCAGACTTGGGAGTGGTACTAGGTATGAGAAAGTAATTAAAATATAACTTTTATTCTAATTGATTAAAAACTGTGGACACATTACATACAACACATAAGGTATTAAAAACCTTAAAGTAAGCTGTGTTTGCTGGTTTTCCGGTGGGAGGAGCTGTCCTGTGCACACTCCGAGTTCGGCGTGCTGAGAGGAGTGTGGCTCTCAGGCACCTACAAACGGCCATCATTCCCGGCAGATGCTCCCGCTGTTGGCGAGTTCTACGCCCTAGGGAGCTGGGTTACAACACCTTAACCCCAGCAGGAAAACCCGCAGATACCACTTTTGGGCTCTCTGGTAAGAGCCTCAACTCTCGCTACAAACCGTAGCCGAAGGATAAGAAAGGGATCAGATACACAGCACCCTCACAAGGGGCCAAAGATTTCCAGGCACGCAGACAAGGAAAAGGCAACTGTCTCACTGTATTGCTGTTACAGCCCCGGACCACCCTGGAGGGGCTGGTTGGTTTTACGCTGTTGATCGTGGGCCCCTGTGTACCATCCCATGACTGAAGACTTTTAGTGCCCGCTGTGGGGCCAGGATAGCGGCCTCCTAGGACACTGATCTGATGTTCCATTGCCCCGGTCGGGAAGGAGTAGACCCGATGGGGCGCCGTGAATGGTGAGCGGAGCGGAGGCAGACAGAGTATGCTGGCCAATTGGAGAGCGAGCTGGTAACAATCCCACTATTGCAGCCAATAGGAGCGGAAGGCGCAATAGGATTCAACTGAGACTGGGGTTATTGTAACTTTGTCGAAAGCCGCTGAGCTTGTGGAATCCTAGGATGTGCTGAATATGACAAAGGGAGTTGGTTAAGACTCCATTATAGCATACCTGGTATCTACAGGTCAATTTGTGTGGAGCAGAGTGTCGGGGATCCGTTGCCACAGACGTGAATGTTATAGTCACTACTTCTATGAGATGAGTTGGGAACTATGTAGAGAAATCTGGGTCTATTCATAGTAAATCCAGCAAAGCCTTTGTGGCATGGAAAAGACTTTTTACTGAACTCTCATAACTACTGTCAATTGAACTACTTAGTATTCCTTATTGTTGGTTAGGTGAGGTACTGCTGATTTAGTTTAAGGGGAATAAGGGAAAGTGGAAGAGGGGCACAAAAGGAAAAAAAAATAAAAGAGAAAAAACTTAGGAGAATTATTTCATGCTAATATGATTAACAGTTTAGAGTCTCATTGTTTTTCTTTCATTTTAATCCCAATGTCTTAATCTATATTCTGACTGTTTTTATATCAAGTGTCTTCCTCCTAGGAGGTATATATAAGGAGTCAGGAGGCAAATAGATAGCTACGCAACTGTTTATATAAGACTCCAAGAATAGAGTAGATGCATTTAGATTAAGTAAGAAATCCATTGCTTAATTTGGTCAACATATCCAGAGAATAAGTTTTCAAGCTAGTTAATTTGAAACAGTAATATCTGGCCAGCATCATTATATCAAAAAGTATTAAATTATAAAGTTTAGTGGTGGTAAGTGTTGTCTGGTTGCAATTGAATGAGACACAGCAGGCTCTTCTTTATTTTGTTGATTCACGTTTTCACAGAATGTATTCATTTCTTTTTTTGTGTGTGTTTTCCCATATTTTCTCTTTTTTCCCTTGATCCCTTCTCTTCAGATAGAAGGGAGGGAGGGATAGAAGGAAAAGTGGAGAAGATATAAGAAGGGGAATTAGGGGAGAGAGATAAAGTAAGGGAACAAGGGGTTTAGAAAAGGGGGGGGTCTTCACAATTGTGTGCACAGATTCACAGAATTATATATAGTGTGTTGTACCAGGGGTTCCTGGTTCGGTGTGGTGTGTGTTTCTTTATATACACTATCCTTGAATGGAAAGATATATCACTCAGGTGAAATCTTTTTCACCCATAATGCCTGCTAAGGTGAAAGATAAGAGAAATAAAACAATTGATGCCAGCTTAGATAGTACTATGGAGACCAGTAAAATGTCATGTGATATGCAAGAGCTCTCTGCTAAACTGTCTGAAGTATTTTCCCCTCAATTTGATGCTATTAAAAAGGATTTAAGTTCTATCTCTAATGAAATTGTTACATTAGCAGTTGAGGTGAGACAGTTTTCTACCAGATTAACAGAGGCAGAGAATAGGATCTCTGATCTAGAAGATCAGACCCATATATCTACAGAGTTAATTCAGAAACAAGACACCAAAATTAGAAATATGCAGTTGCGCCTGGAGGATCTGGAGGATCGCTCCAGGCGCAACAATATCAGACTGGTTGGGCTACCAGAATCTCCAGAATTTGACGATTTATTAAAATTCACTTCCACTACGCTTCCCCTTGCTCTAGGGATGCCCGCTCATGTATTACCACTCATGATTGAACGGGCGCATAGGCTAGGCCCCAAGAAAATTTTTCCTGATGGAGCCATGAAAAATAGAGCATGTTTATTTAAACTTTTAAAATATCAAGATAAGATTGAAATGCTGAGACTATTTAAAACAGCTGAACCTCCAACATTTGGAAATTCTAGGGTACTAATGTTCCAAGATTTTTCCTCTGAGACCTCCTCTAGGAGGAGAGCTATGGCTCCGCATTGTACCCATCTTATCAACAAAGGGTTAAAAGCACGGATGATTTATCCCGCTCGAATTTTAGTAGAAGATCGAGGCACGAGACATTCCTTTGACGAGGTCTCAGAAGTAAAAGAATTTATAGACTCACTTGAGAGTACATAGTCGTAGAGCTGGCTTCGGAGTGTAAGTTAGTCTGATTGCTTTTTTAGGATAGAATTGATGGTCCCAACTATGGTCAGCGAAGTTGCTTCTGTGTTATTCGTGTTACTTGTGATGTGGGGGTGTTTGTGGGTTTTCTCCCCTCCCCTTTTTTTTTTTTCTTTCTCTCCTCCGCTCCCCTCCCAGTGGATTAGCTAGACTTGATGGGTGAACAAATTAAGATATTATCATGGAACATTGGGGGAATAACCTCCCCCATTAAGCGTAAACTGGTTATTAAAAGATTATCTATGTATAAACCTGATATAGTCCTTCTACAGGAGACACATCTAAACAAACTAGAGACAGCCAAACTAAAGATAAAATGGGTAGGGGAAGTTATATCTACAGCTGGGGGAGCCAGGAAATGTGGTGTAGCTATTCTTTTACATAAGGATTTGGATTACAAGCTACTTAAAATAGAGTTAGATGAGGAAGCTAGATATATCATTCTACAAATTCAGTTAAATAATGTAAAATTGGTAATTTGTAACGTATATGCCCCTAACAAATTTTCTAAAGCATTTTGGGAAAATATAAAAATAAAATTATTTCCATTCCTTTTGGAAAATTTAATTATAGGGGGTGATTTTAACGCAACACTTTGCCCTATCCTGGACAGATTTTCAAAAAAAAATGTTTCGTTACACAATAGCAATGCGAAAGTTTTAAAACAACTCTGTAGCAGGTTGAAGCTAGTTGATATCTGGCGTTTAAAAAACCCAGATAAGTTGGCCTATTCATGTGAATCTAAAACTCATGGGACTTTTTCCAGAATAGACCTGTTTTTAATTTCGGAAACTCTGTCGACGCAGAGAGTAGAATGCGAGATAGGAGAGTTTTGTGTGTCAGATCACGCCATTATTTCAGTAGCTTTGTTATCCGCTAATAAAGCCAAACTTAAAATTCCTAGATTTAGTTTCCCCAGATATCTATATACCAATCCGAAATTTGTTAACTTTCTGAAAACATTATGGCAGCGGTATAATAAAGAGAATCTGAATTATATTGATAAACCCAAAATATGTTGGGAAGCTTTCAAAACAGTTTTACGAGGAGAAATTCAAGCGTATGTAAGTATTGGAAAAAAGAAGAGCCGTGCGCGGGAAAATCAAATTATAAGTCAAGTTAGGAACTCTTACACAAAATATCGCCAGAATCCCTCAGTAGGAAATTGGGACAAATATAAGGAAAACAGAAAACTAAGAGATCTTTTTTTAAAACAAAAATTAGTAGAGGAGGAAGCAAGAATAAATCTTTATTACAGAGGTGTCCATGGCTGTTCGGCTAAATTCTTAGCCAAATTGGTTAAAAGTAGAAAAAAGAAAAATCTGATTTTAACTATCAATTCAGATAAAGGGAGAGTAACAGAAACTAAAGGGACCTTAGAAACTTTTCATTCTTATTATCAGCAGCTCTATGCTGAATCTGCAATAGATAATATTAATCAGGATCTGTTTTGGGATATGATTAAGGTTCCTAAGATAGCTAAAGAGGATTTACTGCTGATCAATGCTCCGATCTCAATACAAGAAATTAGGAAGGCGATAGATAACTTAAAAATGAACAAAGCTGCGGGTCCCGACGGGTTCCCTGCTGAATTCTATAAATGTGTAGGCAACGATATACTTCCAATGCTAGAAAAACTTCTCAATTGGTATTATAGTACAGGACACCCTATTTCAAATTACTTTTCTGCAGCAAACATTTCTCTTATTCTAAAGAAAGATAAGGATCCAGAAGATCCGGCTTCTTATAGACCTATATCAGTATTGAATATAGATTATAAAATATTAATGGCAATTATAGCTGTGAGAGTCTCTAAGTGTTTACATAAGATCATCCACCCAGATCAAACTGGTTTTATGCTTGGTAGAAATCCAACAAAAAATATACGTAAAGTAATTAATGTTTTGGACTACGCATGGAATGCGGATTTGGGCAGGAAGAAATCTTTGAGACAAGATACAGCTATTTTATCATTGGATGCCGTCAAAGCGTTCGATTCAATAGTCTGGCAACATTTATTTATATCATTGGAGCAGTTTGGATTTGAAGGGAAATTCCTTTATTTCATATATAGGGTATATCATAGTCCAATATCTTATCTTCTTATTAACGGGATTCTATCGTCAAAAATTACGCTTCAGAGGGGCACAAGGCAAGGTTGCCCATTGTCCCCTCTTTTGTTTAACATTGCATTGGAACCTTTGGCAATAAGTTTCAGGGAAGCTCTATCTGGAATTCAGTTAGGGTCATTCTCGTTAAAAATTCTACTATATGCGGATGATGTTTTACTATTTTTGAATGATGTTCAGCAATCCATAATGATAATCTCTCAAATTCTGAAAATGTTTAGTTCCTTTTCAGGATATAAGGTTAATTTAGAAAAGAGTGAATTAATGTATCTCAATAAGATATCGTCAATATTAATTAACTCCCCCTTCAAACAAGTCGAAGCGATTAAATACCTCGGTTTAGTCTTACATAGAAATCCTAGTTATTGGTATAAAGCCAATTTCGAACCTTTGTTTTATAAGATTTGTACTGATCTACAACTATGGGCCACCTTTCCGTTACCTATGATAGCACGCGTTAATTTAATCAAAACCATTATTTTTCCTCGTTTACTATATCCACTCCAGAATCTTCCTTTATTTTTATTAAATAAAGATGTAAAAATAATCCACACCGCATTTTCTAAATTTATATGGAATAATAGAAAACCTCGGATGTCGTTGGAGAGACTTATGCAAAAAATTGGTGTAGCTGGTTTAGCTCTCCCTAATATAAAACTCTATAATCTGGCCGCAATGGCTAAAGTAGCAGTAGATTGGCTAGCTGGATCCAATATCATTTCATCCGATGAGATAGAATCTTTTTTAGTTTCACCATTTTCTTTGAAGGCAATCCTACATACCCAAATTCAGAAACTTCCCCAGAATGTTAGTTGTCTCATTTCCATTAAAAATATAGTACATGCTTGGCATAAATGTTGTTCAATTTTGGAGCTGGATTATTCTTTCTCAGAATTTTTACCGATTATTAGCAATCCTAGTTTTCTCCCGGGATTATATCAAAAAGTGTTCAAAGAGTGGGGGGATAAAGGGCTAAATTATATATATCAACTTCTTGATGAGAACTGTCAAGTAATATCAGCGGAGACTCTGTTTAGCAAGTATGCTCTACCTAGATATAACTTATTTGTGTTTTTCCAAATTCGCCATTTTATCAGAGATCAAAAATGGCAGAGTAGTGCAATAGCGGATTGGGCCGGTATTAAACTATGTATACAAAAATTTAACATGGGGGATGCATCAATTTCGCTGATGTATGATATTCTGTTAAACAAGCAGAGCCTATTTATTAGGGATAATATATGTAAGTCATGGATTTCGGTGATTCCGTCGATACATCATGAAAGGATTTCTCAGAGTTTTGAGTCTCTCTATAGATGCAAAGTCCCAGTAATATGGAAAGAATCACATATGAAGGTGATAAATAATTTTTATGTTTCTCCGTTGAAGATGAATAAGTATTACCCCTCCATGGTCAACTTGTGCCCACGATGTTCACATCATAAAGCTGATATGCTCCACATGTTCTGGTCATGCCCTAAAGTTAAACAACTATGGTTGAAAATCATTATTTGGTTTAATAAACTATACAAAGTTGTAATTGCGTTAGCGGCGGAGGATGTTATTTTCTTATTGATGCACAATAATGGCCTTAATAGTAATACTGTAAATAGTTTTAACACAATTATATTGGTGGTAAGATATTGCATACTTAGAAATTGGAAAAGTAAGGCTCCTCCAGGATTAGATATGATATTTAAAACTCTTCAAGATCAATTAGTCTTTGAATCTTTTCAGTTATCTGATGCCTCGGAGAAAAGAATTAAGAAGTTCCTATGGAGATGGTCCCCAGTTATTTTAAATTACCCTGCGGTTAGCCAAAAATTGATTCTTTCCCCATTTTTTTCGTCAGTTAGCTTTGTGGAATTGACCTTATTGAATGTTTTCCCATATACCTGGGTAAAACAATTGTCAACAGTTTGACGGTGGAGAGGTGGAGGAGAGGAAACTTTTTAGTTGTGTTTTTTCCTTTTTGTTTTTTTTCTTCTTTTTTTCCTTTTGTCGTGTCGTATCGTGTTGTGTTTTGTTTGTCAGTTAGGAGGTTCCGTATAGTTTGTATAGTGAGGTTTTCTTTCCCCCTACTCAGTTGGGAAAATTTCAGAATGCTTAAATTGGAGTGGTTCTGAGACTCAACAATATAAGAATAAAGGAAAATATATGAATCAAGACTAGATTGTTTATTTTTTACTTTTTTCCTTTTCTTAAAATTGGGGAATAGATATTGCATAGTTCTTTCTTCTTAAAAAATAGTATAAAAGCAGTAGTGTTTATAAAGAATGAAGGGCTCTGAGGAACGATCAAGAAGTATAAGATCATTTAATAACTTAATTTGTTTCTTTTTTTATGTATCTTATTTTGTTTGAAACTGTATTAATGGCCCTGCGTGGCGCATTTAAGAAATTATTTTGTTTTGTATATTTTGTTTTCTTCCTTAAAATGGTATTAATGGCGCTGCGTGGCGCAAAACAAGAAATGTATTGTTGCTTGTGGTTATGCCATTTTCTTGATTGTTCTGTACACTACTGCCTATATAAAGAAAAAAAAAGAAAAAAATCTGTGTTTATTAAATGCTAAATATAGTAGAGAACACTAATATTAGGTAGATGCCTTTATTGTTCTATACTGGTGTGTCTCATTTTTTTTCCTATGCCAGCGGTACCTTTATTTAGGTGGATATCAACAGGAATATATAATTATTCCTAGAATGGGTATATACTGTTGCCTCCTTTTTATAATTACAATATGGTTATGTAAACCTATATCTCCTAGCACTTGTAGCCTGGAAATGTAATCGAGGCGTATGAAATTATTAGTATAAGTTCTTAACCAATCACTGATTGACGATATTTCGAGTTTGTATCGGGGTTTCACACTATTGTAGTTATGAGTATTAATTACTAGTGTATTTGGGTAGTCTGTTTACTTGAATATTATCGAGCACTCAAGAAATCATAATATTATATTATTATTTTGATTCTTAGTAATATATGCTGTATTATTGTTTATACAGAGCATGCTACCAATTGTCAGACTACTTAACTACCCCTTTAGTGCAACCACTCTCAGTAATTTTGTGATTAGTATACTGGGTATGTGTGTGATCCTTGACACACTTATGTTCGTTACACTACCATATATAACAAATGATTGTGTGTCTGTAGCTTTTTTCTATATCTTGTAACTGCTAGTATCTGTTACATTGCCATATATAGAATATTTGTGTGACTGTGGCTTATTTATGTACCTTGTAACTATTGGTGTTCGTTACATTGCCATATATAGAATGATTGTGGCTTTTAAATGCACCTTGTTATTACTGGTATCTGTGTACTCTCGATTATATACTTAGTCTTAGTCTCTCAATTAACTACACAAAAGCCTTTAGTGCTTATAGATTATCGTTAGATCCACATCATCGGTTTTAAAGGTCTCATGAGCCGGTAAAAAGTACCCGGATGATATTCAACTATGAGCGTAATGCCCACAACTTTAGTGCTTATAGATTTTCGTTAGATCCACATCACTATGCTAAAGCATAATTGGAGTTAGATTACCCATACAACTAGTAAATAAGTATTGCATCTTAATTACTTAACGGTATTATCTATACAATCCCTGTATGGCGGTTAATTTTATATTGGCATAGGAGAATATATTTGTTAACACAAAGCTTTTACTTTAACATATTAAAAGGCGTCTAACACTACTGACGCGTTTCGCCCGTAGAGGGCTTTTTCAAAGGCAGCGAGCCGCCAATTTTCAGGATATTTATGTGTTTGTTTCTCTTGTAGTCCCACCCCTTTTGGTTCCTGATTGGTTGAGGGCTCAGTAGGTGTTATCTCATTTTGTAAGGGTGGTATATACCTATTGTACTCGTTTGTAGTAATAGATGCTCTATTTTACTCCAATGGGCTATTATTATTGTTTATAAATGCTGAACTAATTGATATCTAGTTAGGGTATCATGTATCGTTGATTTATATTTCTTATCCTGTGTTTTTATATATGTGGAACCTATTTGTTGTCCTTTTTCCCTATGATTTTTATAATGTCTCTGTATTAGTATAGTGCTTTACAAGAGATAAGTTTAAATATTCCAGGTTTATTGTCATTTCGAAGTTATTGTCTTTAATTTGTAAATTTCAAGAATCATTTATAAACCTGGTTCTATATCTATTCCTTGTAGTATGATGTTTTTGTTTTTATTTTTTTGTATATATTGAATAGTGACATTAGAAATTCTATGTAATTCTTCATTTAAAAGATTACTAGTTGCTTCTATTATGCATGTTACTTTTTTACCTTTATTTGCTATTTAATGAGGATAAAGTACTATTATACATGTGTATCTTGTAATGTGAGAATACGATCCCTAACATATTTATGCAGTGGTCTTGTCATGGGATTTAATTCCTGCTTATTTGTTATATGTATTCTTAAAATCTGATGTTCCGCTTGAAATGCTTATATTGTGCCTCTACATATTAATATCTGGCTATTATATTATGAGTCTTATGTTGAGCTGCGTTATGATTTTCTGTGGGTGTGAATGTGTTGCTGTGTTTTTTTCTCCCCTAACCGTGCTTAAAATAATCTAAAGAACCGATTATAATGTGAATTACAATGACTAGTGAACAGACTACAGTGTGAATTATAATAACTAGTGATAGCATCTCTCTGGGCATACTTATGTATTTTGGTGCTTGATGATGTCACCTGTGTTATTGCTGGTGACAAGGTTTTATTTTGAATAAGCTAAAATTAAGTGTGACAAATTATATTGTGTATTAATTATATTATGTGTTATTTGAGTGAACAAAAAAACAAACAAAAAAAACAAACAGTGTTTTTACAAAAATATATTTTTAAGTAGACAAGGAATTTTTTATTATAAAAATGAATATGTGTAGGGTGATTTTTACATTACTTATAAATTGGTGAGTTGGTCCATTTCTTAGACCAGTGTCTTAGTGATTTAAGACGTGCATACTTTAGAATATTTAATGGTAATGTTGGGAGATACATATCTTCCACGACTAGAAGTTTTCATCGACTTTATTGTGGAATGCATGCAAGCGTTAAGTAATTGCACAACTCTTATTACTACGTAGGTATTTTATAAGAATATGTAGTAGTTGTTCTGTTCATTCATTCCCTTCGGGACCACTGTATTTAACCGATATATCCATTTAGTTTCAGCCTTAAGGAGTGCCGTTTCCAGGTCACCTCCTCTAATTCCCAAACTTATTTTCTCAATCCCCCAGCAACAGAGATCTTGTTTGTTGGATTGATGGTAATTTAAAAAATGGGCTGCTACACTTGTAAGTGTTTTACCTTTTTCTCTGTCTGTTGCCACATTTTTTATATTCCTTAGATGTTCCATTAGTCGTGTGTGGAGTTTACGTGAGGTCATACCTATATATAGTAGATTACAACTGCATCTTAGAGCGTAGATTACTCCCTCCGTATTACAGCTGATATATCTCTTGATCATATATTTTGTTCCAAATCTGTCGGTTATTTCTGTAGTTGGAATCATGTATTTACAAGTGCTACAATTTTCACATCTATGAGATCCTGGTCTAAAAGCCATTGTAGTCTTTTTGGTTTGAAAGTGACTACTACTCACCCGGTATTTTAAGTTCTTGGTTCTTCTATATCCAATCATTGGCCTGTCTCCTATTTGTTGTTTTAAATTAGCATCTGACATGAGTATGTTCCAATGTTTGTTTATGATTTTAACCACTTCTGATGTTTGATGATTATATGTGAGAATGAGTCTTGGAACTTGCGTGTCTTTTTTAGGTTTCTTATATAGTAATTCTCTCCTATTGGTATGTAAGGCTCTATATCTTGCTTTTTTGATACTGGTTTTACTGTAACCTCAGTTTATCAATCTCTCTGATAATTCTTTGGCTCTTATCTTGAAGATCTCATCGTTTGAACAATTTCGTCTAATTCTTAAAAATTTGCTTACCGGTAGGCTTTTAATAGTTCCTGGTGCATGAGAGCTGGTACTATAAAGTAGGCTGTTTGTAGCGGTTTTCTTTCTATATAAATCTGTTTCAATATTGCCCTGTTGGTCTTTATAGATGGTGACGTCTAGGAAGTTTATTTTCCTCTGGTTTGCTTCATGTGTTAATTTGATGTTTAGGTTGTTTGTGTTAAGTATTTTTAAAAATTTGAGTAGATCTCCATAATTGCCTTCCCAGATGAAAAAGATGTCATCTATGAAGCGGAGCAATAGAGGAATCATATTAGTATATTCTGTGTTCGTATCTATGAATACACACTCAGCCTCCCACCACCCTAAGAATAGGTTTGCATACGTGGGGGCGCATGCTGTCCCCATAGCGGTTCCCCTGGTTTGAAGGTAAAATTTTCCATCGAATATGAAGAAGTTGTAATTTAATATATACTTCAACAGTTTGATTATTAATTCATTATGTTCTTCATCTTCCTCTGATTTTTGATCTAGGAAGTATTGGACTGCTGCCATTCCATCCTTGTGATTTATTGAAGTATATAGTGACTCCACATCTGTGGTTACCAGCCAAGTATTTTCATTGAGATTGATGTTTTCCAGTTTTTGAAGTAATTGCATCGTATCCTGTATGTATGAGGGTAATTCCCATACATATTCTCTCAAATGGAAGTCTATATACTGACTTGCTTTTTCAGTGAGGCATCCGATGCCAGATACTATGGGTCTTCCGGGAGGGTTTTTTTATCTTTATGGATCTTCGGTATCAGATAAAAAGTTGTTATTTTAGGGTCAGACACCGATAATTATTTCTTTTCTTTGTCTGAAATTATCCCCTGGCCGAATGCTTGATTTATTATGTGGTCATAAATTTTCTTATATCCCACCGTTGGGTTGCATAGTAGTTTGGTATAACAAGTCGTGTTTCTTAGTTGTTTATTGACTTCTTTGAGGTACATATCCATGGGCCAAATAACTATATTCCCTCCTTTATCAGCATTGCGTATGATAATTTTGTCCTTTTATTGTAGTTCCTCTAGTGCCTTGCGTTCCCTGAAAGTTAGATTATTTTGAGTAGCTGTTATTTGTAGATCCATGATCTCTTCACAAACAAGTTTATTGAAGACTTCTAGTTGAGGTAAATTGATGTTACTTGGAATGAAAGTGGACTTGTTCTTAATATTGTTTCTCCAATTGTAGTTGGTTTTAGGATTAGATTCTTCTAATAAAGTATCTAAGGCCTGAATACTTTCTAATTCTTCTGTACTCATTCCTCATTTTTCTTTTTAGTTGCAAAAAAGTTTTTGATGAGCCAATTTTCTTAAATACAATTGGATGACTTTTACTATTTCAAATTTATCAATCTTATTTGTAGGACAGAAAGATAAACCTTTTGAAAGCACTGAGATATGATCATCTGTTAATGTTGTTGTTTCTGATAGGTTAATAACATTTAGTTGTTCAGTCTTATCTGGGAGAACGGGCTCGGGGGTCTTCTCATTTGTCTCCAATTCCCTTGATGTGCTGTTTGTGTCCGTCCACAACCTCTTGCTGGTTTTTTGTTTCTTCCCCTTTCCTCTTCTGGTCCCTCTTCTTTGTCGCCTGAGTCTAAAAAAATCTTTCCTCTTATTGCGACTAGAGGATCTCGGGGCTAATGTTACTGGGGTTCTAACTGAGTTGGATGCTTCACTGGTGTTACCTTCTTCGCCATCTGTGTCCGAGACATCACTTTGTACCAACGTTACTTTGGGATTTTTGGTTGGGTTCTTGAAGAAACCTCTATTTCTCCATTTGTAAACTTTGTTGTCCCTAAAATCTTGGATGTCTCTGCTCAGTTTGTTTTGTTTTGTAGTTTTTAATTCGTCTTCATATTTCTCTAACTCTTTCTGGAATGTCTTATATAGTTGTTCAAATTCACTGTTACTTTCAAATTTTTTTAGGGCTTCATTTTATTCCCTAATTTTATTCTCTAATAGATTGTATTCCGCTTGATCGTGTTTCATTAATATTTTCATTAGTTTGTTTGAACATTCTGTTAAGGCATCTTCCCATTCCATAGTGAGTGACTCATCTTTAAATTCGAATGCCGGAAATAATTGAATTCGTAAGCCTCTTGGTATCAGCTTTTTTTTAATATACTTTTCAAAAAAGTGACGATTCCACCAGCTTTTATCCTGTTTGAACATGGTTTTGTGAGCATCCCTTAATAGTCCCTCCATTGAAGTTGGCGTAGTATTGGTGCTTGCAGTGTAACTACCCTCAAATATTTCATTTAGATCAGCTGTTCTTTTCAGCTGTCTAGCTTGTCTATCTTTGTCCCATATTGAGTCCATGATTATAATTAAGTCTGTGTCCTCTGTTGCTTGGAAAATCTGGTATAACCAGATGAAATGAAGACTACAAGACAATTTAAAACTATGGCACTATTTAGGCGATCCCCACAGTGATAATTTTTCCTAAGTGTATTCTATAGTTGTTTATACTTCTAGAATGGAAGTATTTTAAGTGGATTGGTGCTGTGCATAAAATAGAATTCAGACTAGAGTTGTGGCAGTATATATACTTACCACGATACAGTATGCACTTCTAGCACTCTACGCCCCGACTTGGGAGTGGTACTAGGTATGAGAAAGTAATTAAAATATAACTTTTATTCTAATTGATTAAAAACTGTGGACACATTACATACAACACATAAGGTATTAAAAACCTTAAAGTAAGCTGTGTTTATTAAATGCTAAATATAGAGAATAGTGATGTCCCGAACTGTTCGCCCGCGAACGGTTCACAGCGAACATAGCTTGTTCGCGTTCGCGTTTGTGGGCGAACACATGGCGATGTTCGATCCGCCCCTATGTGTCATCATTGTGGAAACTTTGACCCTTTATGTCACAGCCGCCTGACACATTAGAGCCAATCAACATCAGACATTCCCTCACAGACCCTCCCAGCTACTCGGAATCCGCCATTTTAGACTCATAACGACCTTGCTTTCTTAATGAGAGGACGTGTTGTGTTTTTGCTCCTGACATTAATAGGAAAAACATAGCTAGGCTAGTGTATTTACAGTCCAGAAGGACTCCACTCATCTCTGCTGCAAGCACAGCACCCCAAAAAGCCCTTTTTAGGGCTATATTTCGTGTCGTTTTTTTTGTTGTTTTTGTTGTTTTTTTTATTAGCATTAGCCTGGCTTTCAGTCTGTGTGTTTAAGGCTCACAGCATATGCTGTGATTACTGCCACCACTGATATCTCCCTAACAACATTAGTTTAAATTTAACTAACCAAAAAATGTAATTATTTTTCTAGTGTAATTTTTTTTAATTTTCTATCAGGCCAGTGTCACACAGCATATACTCTGGTTCATTGCTCTGTGCCAGCCAGCAGCCACCAGTGTTAATATCCGTTTATAACATTATTTTTAATTTAAAAAAAAAAATATATATATATATATATATATATATATTTTTCTAGTGTAATCCAATTACATTTACTATCAGGCCTGTGTCTGTCAGGCTCACTCAGCATTAATGTACCTCATTTTTTTCAGTCTTTTGGTTAATTGGTCTGTGTCAGGCAGCCACCCAGCACTCATATCTATTCTTCTTCACCTTAATTTTAATATAAAAAAAAAAAGTTTAAATGTGTTTGCTAGTGTAATCTAATATAATTTTCTATCCGGCCTGTGTGTTTTGCTGACATACAGAGCCTACTGTGTTTACTTGCTGCCCTCCCTAGTCTATGAGCCACGACTCATATGTGTTTAACCTATTTTTAATTTCCCCCCCAAAAAAATAATTTCAATCATTTTTCTAGTGTAATCTAATAGTATTTTCTATCAGGCGTGTGTGTATCCGACTTACAGAGCCTACTGTTTTTAATAGCTGCCCTTCCAAGGCTATCAGCCACGACTCATATGTATGTGCTTAACCTTTTTCTTTAAATTTCCAAAAAAAAGTCTTTAAATCATTATGCTAGTGTAATGTAATTGTATTTTCTATCAGGCCTGTGTCTAACTGTCTATCTGACTTACACAGCATACTGTTGTTAATTGCTGCCCTACGTAGCAGCCTGCCAGTGCGACCACTCATAGAGTCATATGTGCATTGCACTTCTTAACATAATTTTAATATTAAAATCTAAAATTTTAAAATATTTTGCTAGTGTAATCTAACTTAATTTTCTATCAGGCCTGTGTTTTTGTCACTTACACAGCATACTGTGTTAAATCGCTGCCCTACCATCCACGACTCATATCTGCCAGCCTGTGTGCCAGGCCCAACTAGCCAATTAGTGGCACCAATCACAATTCTTGTAACAGTATATAAAAAAATAAAAATCATCATTTTTTGGACTGCAAATATTCAGTCTCCTAGTGCCATTGAATTGCATTTACCTCCTGCCTGCCACTGCCAGCCTTTTGTGCCAGGCCGTCTAGCCAACTATTTACACCAATCATAATTGTTGTCACAGACAGTATAGTTACTAATTAAAATTAAAAAAAATTTGATTGTTGATCTTAATCCTCAGTTTGCTCGTGCCCTAGAATTGCACTTTTCTACTGCCTTCCAAGCCTGTGTGCCAGGCCTACTTGAAAAATATTTACACCAATCATATTTGTTGTGACAGTATTCTTAATAATTAAAAATTAAAATTGTTGTTAATAGTTGTTGAGAATCCTCAGTTTGCTGTTGCCATTGAATAGCACTTTCCTGCTGCCTTGCAGCCTGCTGTGAGCCAGGCCCACCTAGCCAATTGTTGCCAGCAATCATATTTCTTTTAACAGTATTGCAAAAATTGTCAATCATCACTGTTTTGACTGTCAGTAATCAGTCTCCTAGTGTCCTTGAATTGCATCTACCTCCTGCCTGCCAGCCTTTTGTGCCAGGCCGTCTTGCCAACTATTTACACCAATCATAATTTTTGGTCACAGTATAGTTACTAATTAAAATTAAAAAATTCTTGATTGTTGATGATCTTAATCCTCAGTTTGCTCGTGCCCTAGAATTGCACTTTTCTACTGCCTTCCAAGCCTGTGTGCCAGGCCTACTTGAAAAATATTTACACCAATCATATTTGTTGTGACAGTATTCTTAATAATTAAAAATTAAAATTGTTGTTAATAGTTGAGAATCCTCCGTTTGCTGGTGCCATTGAATAGCACTTTCCTGCTGCCTTGCAGCCTGCTGTGAGCCAGGCCCACCTAGCCAATTGTTGCCAGCAATCATATTTCTTTTAACAGTATTGCAAAAATTGTCAATCATCACTGTTTTGACTGTCAGTAATCAGTCTCCTAGTGTCCTTGAATTGCATTTACCTCCTGCCTGCCAGCCTTTTGTGCCAGGCCGTCTTGCCAACTATTTACACCAATCATAATTGTTGTCACAGTATAGTTACTAATTAAAATTAAAAAAATCTTGATTGTTGATGATCTTAATCCTCAGTTTGCTCGTGCCCTAGAATTGCACTTTTCTACTGCCTTCCAAGCCTGTGTGCCAGGCCTACTTGAAAAATATTTACACCAATCATATTTGTTGTGACAGTATTCTTAGTAGTTAAAAAATAAAATTTTTGTTAATAGTTGTGAATCCTCAGTTTGCTGGTGCCAGTGAATAGCACTTTCCTCCTGCCTTGCAGCCTGCTGTGTGCCCGGCCCACCTAGCCAGTTATTGCCAGCAATCATATTTCTTTTAACAGTATTGCAAAAATTGTCAATCATCACTGTTTTGACTGTCAGTAATCAGTCTCCTAGTGTCCTTGAATTGCATTTACCTCCTGCCTGCCAGCCTTTTGTGCCAGGCCGTCTTGCCAACTATTTACACCAATCATAATTGTTGTCACAGTATAGTTACTAATTAAAATTAAAAAATCTTGATTGTTGATGATCTTAATCCTCAGTTTGCTCGTGCCCTAGAATTGCACTTTTTTACTTCCTTGCAAGACTGTGTGCCAGGCCTACTTGAAAAATATTTACACCAATCATATTTGTTGTGACAGTATTCTTAATAATTAAAAATTAAAATTTTTGTTAATAGTTGTTGTGAATCCTCAGTTTGCTGGTGCCATTGAATAGCACTTTCCTCCTGCCTTGCAGCCTGCTGTGAGCCAGGCCCACCTAGCCATTTGTTGCCAGCAATCATATTTCTTTTAACAGTATTGCAAAAATTGTCAATCATCACTGTTTTGACTGTCAGTAATCAGTCTCCTAGTGTCCTTGAATTGCTTCTACCTCCTGCCTGCCATCCTTTTGTGCCAGGCCGTCTTGCCAACTATTTACACCAATCATAATTTTTGGTCACAGTATAGTTACTAATTAAAATTAAAAAATTCTTGATTGTTGATGATCTTAATCCTCAGTTTGCTCGTGCCCTAGAATTGCACTTTTCTACAGCCTTCCAAGCCTGTGTGCCAGGCCTACTTGAAAAATATTTACACCAATCATATTTGTTGTGACAGTATTCTTAATAATTAAAAATTAAAATTTTTGTTAATAGTTGTTGTGAATCCTCAGTTTGCTGGTGCCATTGAATAGCATTTTCCTCCTGCCTTGCAGCCTACTGTGAGCCAGGCCCACCTAGCCATTTGTTGCCAGCAATCATATTTCTTTTAACAGTATTGCAAAAATTGTCAATCATCACTGTTTTGACTGTCAGTAATCAGTCTCCTAGTGTCCTTGAATTGCATATTCCTCCTGCCTGCCAGCCTTTTGTGCCAGGCCGTCTTGCCAACTATTTACACCAATCATAATTATTGGTCACAGTATAGTTACTAATTAAAATTTAAAAAATCTTGATTGTTGATGATCTTAATCCTCAGTTTGCTCGTGCCCTAGAATTGCACTTTTCTACAGCCTTCCAAGCCTGTGTGCCAGGCCTACTTAAAAAATATTTACACCAATCATATTTGTTGTGACAGTATTCTTAATAATTAAAAATTAAAATTGTTGTTAATAGTTGAGAATCCTCAGTTTGCTGGTGCCATTGAATAGCACTTTCCTGCTGCCTTGCAGCCTGCTGTGAGCCAGGCCCACCTAGCCAATTGTTGCCAGCAATCATATTTCTTTTAACAGTATTGCAAAAATTGTCAATCATCACTGTTTTGACTGTCAGTAATCAGTCTCCTAGTGTCCTTGAATTGCATTTACCTCCTGCCTGCCAGCCTTTTGTGCCAGGCCGTCTTGCCAACTATTTACACCAATCATAATTGTTGTCACAGTATAGTTACTAATTAAAATTAAAAAAATCTTGATTGTTGATGATCTTAATCCTCAGTTTGCTCGTGCCCTAGAATTGCACTTTTCTACTGCCTTCCAAGCCTGTGTGCCAGGTCTACTTGAAAAATATTTACACCAATCATATTTGTTGTGACAGTATTCTTAGTAGTTAAAAATTAAAATTTTTGTTAATAGTTGTGAATCCTCAGTTTGCTGGTGCCAGTGAATAGCACTTTCCTCCTGCCTTCCAGCCTGCTGTGTGCCCGGCCCACCTAGCCAGTTATTGCCAGCAATCATATTTCTTTTAACAGTATTGCAAAAATTGTCAATCATCACTGTTTTGACTGTCAGTAATCAGTCTCCTAGTGTCCTTGAATTGCATTTACCTCCTGCCTGCCAGCCTTTTGTGCCAGGCCGTCTTGCCAACTATTTACACCAATCATAATTGTTGTCACAGTATAGTTACTAATTAAAATTAAAAAATTCTTGATTGTTGATGATCTTAATCCTCAGTTTGCTCGTGCCCTAGAATTGCACTTTTTTACTTCCTTGCAAGACTGTGTGCCAGGCCTACTTGAAAAATATTTACACCAATCATATTTGTTGTGACAGTATTCTTAATAATTAAAAATTAAAATTTTTGTTAATAGTTGTTGTGAATCCTCAGTTTGCTGGTGCCATTGAATAGCATTTTCCTCCTGCCTTGCAGCCTGCTGTGAGCCAGGCCCACCTAGCCATTTGTTGCCAGCAATCATATTTCTTTTAACAGTATTGCAAAAATTGTCAATCATCACTGTTTTGACTGTCAGTAATCAGTCTCCTAGTGTCCTTGAATTGCATATTCCTCCTGCCTGCCAGCCTTTTGTGCCAGGCCGTCTTGCCAACTATTTACACCAATCATAATTGTTGGTCACAGTATAGTTACTAATTAAAATTTAAAAAATCTTGATTGTTGATGATCTTAATCCTCAGTTTGCTCGTGCCCTAGAATTGCACTTTTCTACAGCCTTCCAAGCCTGTGTGCCAGGCCTACTTAAAAAATATTTACACCAATCATATTTGTTGTGACAGTATTCTTAATAATTAAAAATTAAAATTGTTGTTAATAGTTGAGAATCCTCAGTTTGCTGGTGCCATTGAATAGCACTTTCCTGCTGCCTTGCAGCCTGCTGTGAGCCAGGCCCACCTAGCCATTTGTTGCCAGCAATCATATTTCTTTTAACAGTATTGCAAAAATTGTCAATCATCACTGTTTTGACTGTCAGTAATCAGTCTCCTATTGTCCTTGAATTGCATTTACCTCCTGCCTGCCAGCCTTTTGTGCCAGGCCATCTTGCCAACTATTTACACCAATCATAATTGTTGTTACAGTATAGTTACTAATTAAAATTAAAAAAATCTTGATTGTTGATGATCTTAATCCTCAGTTTGCTCGTGCCCTAGAATTGCACTTTTCTACTGCCTTCCAAGCCTGTGTGACAGGCCTACTTGAAAAATATTTACACCAATCATATTTGTTGTGACAGTATTCTTAGTAGTTAAAAATTAAAATTTTTGTTAATAGTTGTGAATCCTCAGTTTGCTGGTGCCAGTGAATAGCACTTTCCTCCTGCCTTGCAGCCTGCTGTGTGCCCGGCCCACCTAGCCAGTTATTGCCAGCAATCATATTTCTTTTAACAGTATTGCAAAAATTGTCAATCATCACTGTTTTGACTGTCAGTAATCAGTCTCCTAGTGTCCTTGAATTGCATTTACCTCCTGCCTGCCAGCCTTTTGTGCCAGGCCGTCTTGCCAACTATTTACACCAATCATAATTGTTGTCACAGTATAGTTACTAATTAAAATTAAAAAATTCTTGATTGTTGATGATCTTAATCCTCAGTTTGCTCGTGCCCTAGAATTGCACTTTTTTACTTCCTTGCAAGACTGTGTGCCAGGCCTACTTGAAAAATATTTACACCAATCATATTTGTTGTGACAGTATTCTTAATAATTAAAAATTAAAATTTTTGTTAATAGTTGTTGTGAATCCTCAGTTTGCTGGTGCCATTGAATAGCACTTTCCTCCTGCCTTGCAGCCTGCTGTGAGCCAGGCCCACCTAGCCATTTGTTGCCAGCAATCATATTTCTTTTAACAGTATTGCAAAAATTGTCAATCATCACTGTTTTGACTGTCAGTAATCAGTCTCCTAGTGTCCTTGAATTGCATCTACCTCCTGCCTGCCATCCTTTTGTGCCAGGCCGTCTTGCCAACTATTTACACCAATCATAATTTTTGGTCACAGTATAGTTACTAATTAAAATTAAAAAATTCTTGATTGTTGATGATCTTAATCCTCAGTTTGCTCGTGCCCTAGAATTGCACTTTTCTACAGCCTTCCAAGCCTGTGTGCCAGGCCTACTTGAAAAATATTTACACCAATCATATTTGTTGTGACAGTATTCTTAATAATTAAAAATTAAAATTTTTCTTAATAGTTGTGAATCCTCAGTTTGCTGGTGCCAGTGAATAGCCCTTTCCTCCTGCCTTGCAGCCTGCTGTGTGCCCGGCCCACCTAGCCAGTTATTGCCAGCAATCATATTTCTTTTAACAGTATTGCAAAAATTGTCAATCATCACTGTTTTGACTGTCAGTAATCAGTCTCCTAGTGTCCTTGAATTGCATTTACCTCCTGCCTGCCAGCCTTTTGTGCCAGGCCGTCTTGCCAACTATTTACACCAATCATAATTGTTGTCACAGTATAGTTACTAATTAAAATTAAAAAATTCTTGATTGTTGATGATCTTAATCCTCAGTTTGCTCGTGCCCTAGAATTGCACTTTTCTACAGCCTTCCAAGCCTGTGTGCCAGGCCTACTTGAAAAATATTTACACCAATCATATTTGTTGTGACAGTATTCTTAATAATTAAAAATTAAAATTTTTGTTAATAGTTGTTGTGAATCCTCAGTTTGCTGGTGCCATTGAATAGCATTTTCCTCCTGCCTTGCAGCCTGCTGTGAGCCAGGCCCACCTAGCCATTTGTTGCCAGCAATCATATTTCTTTTAACAGTATTGCAAAAATTGTCAATCATCACTGTTTTGACTGTCAGTAATCAGTCTCCTAGTGTCCTTGAATTGCATATACCTCCTGCCTGCCAGCCTTTTGTGCCAGGCCGTCTTGCCAACTATTTACACCAATCATAATTATTGGTCACAGTATAGTTACTAATTAAAATTTAAAAAATCTTGATTGTTGATGATCTTAATCCTCAGTTTGCTCGTGCCCTAGAATTGCACTTTTCTACAGCCTTCCAAGCCTGTGTGCCAGGCCTACTTAAAAAATATTTACACCAATCATATTTGTTGTGACAGTATTCTTAATAATTAAAAATTAAAATTGTTGTTAATAGTTGAGAATCCTCAGTTTGCTGGTGCCATTGAATAGCACTTTCCTGCTGCCTTGCAGCCTGCTGTGAGCCAGGCCCACCTAGCCAATTGTTGCCAGCAATCATATTTCTTTTAACAGTATTGCAAAAATTGTCAATCATCACTGTTTTGACTGTCAGTAATCAGTCTCCTAGTGTCCTTGAATTGCATTTACCTCCTGCCTGCCAGCCTTTTGTGCCAGGCCGTCTTGCCAACTATTTACACCAATCATAATTGTTGTCACAGTATAGTTACTAATTAAAATTAAAAAAATCTTGATTGTTGATGATCTTAATCCTCAGTTTGCTCGTGCCCTAGAATTGCACTTTTCTACTGCCTTCCAAGCCTGTGTGCCAGGCCTACTTGAAAAATATTTACACCAATCATATTTGTTGTGACAGTATTCTTAGTAGTTAAAAATTAAAATTTTTGTTAATAGTTGTGAATCCTCAGTTTGCTGGTGCCAGTGAATAGCACTTTCCTCCTGCCTTGCAGCCTGCTGTGTGCCCGGCCCACCTAGCCAGTTATTGCCAGCAATCATATTTCTTTTAACAGTATTGCAAAAATTGTCAATCATCACTGTTTTGACTGTCAGTAATCAGTCTCCTAGTGTCCTTGAATTGCATTTACCTCCTGCCTGCCAGCCTTTTGTGCCAGGCCGTCTTGCCAACTATTTACACCAATCATAATTGTTGTCACAGTATAGTTACTAATTAAAATAAAAAAATTCTTGATTGTTGATGATCTTAATCCTCAGTTTGCTCGTGCCCTAGAATTGCACTTTTTTACTTCCTTGCAAGACTGTGTGCCAGGCCTACTTGAAAAATATTTACACCAATCATATTTGTTGTGACAGTATTCTTAATAATTAAAAATTAAAATTTTTGTTAATAGTTGTTGTGAATCCTCAGTTTGCTGGTGCCATTGAATAGCACTTTCCTCCTGCCTTGCAGCCTGCTGTGAGCCAGGCCCACCTAGCCATTTGTTGCCAGCAATCATATTTCTTTTAACAGTATTGCAAAAATTGTCAATCATCACTGTTTTGACTGTCAGTAATCAGTCTCCTAGTGTCCTTGAATTGCATCTACCTCCTGCCTGCCATCCTTTTGTGCCAGGCCGTCTTGCCAACTATTTACACCAATCATAATTTTTGGTCACAGTATAGTTACTAATTAAAATTAAAAAATTCTTGATTGTTGATGATCTTAATCCTCAGTTTGCTCGTGCCCTAGAATTGCACTTTTCTACAGCCTTCCAAGCCTGTGTGCCAGGCCTACTTGAAAAATATTTACACCAATCATATTTGTTGTGACAGTATTCTTAATAATTAAAAATTAAAATTTTTGTTAATAGTTGTTGTGAATCCTCAGTTTGCTGGTGCCATTGAATAGCATTTTCCTCCTGCCTTGCAGCCTACTGTGAGCCAGGCCCACCTAGCCATTTGTTGCCAGCAATCATATTTCTTTTAACAGTATTGCAAAAATTGTCAATCATCACTGTTTTGACTGTCAGTAATCAGTCTCCTAGTGTCCTTGAATTGCATATTCCTCCTGCCTGCCAGCCTTTTGTGCCAGGCCGTCTTGCCAACTATTTACACCAATCATAATTATTGGTCACAGTATAGTTACTATTTAAAATTTAAAAAATCTTGATTGTTGATGATCTTAATCCTCAGTTTGCTCGTGCCCTAGAATTGCACTTTTCTACTGCCTTCCAAGCCTGTGTGCCAGGCCTACTTAAAAAATATTTACACCAATCATATTTGTTGTGACAGTATTCTTAATAATTAAAAATTACAATTTTTGTTAATAGTTGTTGTGAATCCTCAGTTTGCTGGTGCCATTGAATAGCACTTTCCTCCTGCCTTGCAGACTGCTGTGAGCCAGGCCCACCTAGCCAATTGTTGCCAGCAATCATATTTCTTTTAAAAGTATTGCAAAAATTGTAAATCATCACTGTTTTGACTGTCAGTAATCAGTCTCCTAGTGTCCTTGAATTGCATCTACCTCCTGCCTGCCATCCTTTTGTGCCAGGCCGTCTTGCCAACTATTTACACCAATCATAATTTTTGGTCACAGTATAGTTACTAATTAAAATTAAAAAATTCTTGATTGTTGATGATCTTAATCCTCAGTTTGCTCGTGCCAGTGAATAGCACTTTCCTCCTGCCTTGCAGCCTGCTGTGTGCCCGGCCCACCTAGCCAATTGTTGCCAGCAATCATATTTCTTTTAACAGTATTGCAAAAATTGTAAATCATCACTGTTTTGACTGTCAGTAATCAGTCTCCTAGTGTCCTTGAATTGCATCTACCTCCTGCCTGCCATCCTTTTGTGCCAGGCCGTCTTGCCAACTATTTACACCAATCATAATTTTTGGTCACAGTATAGTTACTAATTAAAATTAAAAAATTCTTGATTGTTGATGATCTTAATCCTCAGTTTGCTCGTGCCCTAGAATTGTACTTTTCTACTGCATTCCAAGCCTGTGTGCCAGGCCTACTTGAAAAATATTTACACCAATCATATTTGTTGTGACAGTATTCTTAGTAATTAAAAATTAAAATTTTTGTTAATAGTTGTTGTGAATCCTCAGTTTGCTGGTGCCAGTGAATAGCACTTTCCTCCTGCCTTGCAGCCTGCTGTGTGCCCGGCCCACCTAGCCAATTATTGCCAGCAATCATATTTCTTTTAACAGTATTGCAAAAATTGTCAATCATCACTGTTTTGACTGTCAGTAATCAGTCTCCTAGTGTCCTTGAATTGCATTTACCTCCTGCCAGCCAGCCAGGCCATCTTGCCAACTATTTACACCAATCATAATTGTTGTCTACAGTATAGTTACTAATTAAAATTAAAAAAAATGTGATTGTTGATCTTAATCCTCAGTTTGCTCGTGCCATTGAATTGCACTTTTCTACTGCCTGCCAGCCTGTGTGCCAGGCCCAACTATCCAATTAGTGCCAGCAATCATATTTCTTTTAACAGTATTGCAAAATTTGTCAATCATCACTGTTTTGACTGTCAATCTGCAGTCTACTAGTGCCCTTGAATTGCATTTTCCTCCTGCCAGTCTGCCTGTGTGCCAGTCCCAACTAGCCAATTAGTGCCACCACTCATATTTATTGTAACAGGATTTGAATTTTTGTTAATCATAACTGTTTTGACTGTGATTCTTCAGTCTCCTAGTGCCATTGAATTGCAGTTTCCTTTCTCCCAGCGTGTGTGCCAGACAGGCCCATTTGCCAACTAGTGCCAAACAATCATATTTGTTGCCACAGTACTTGTAATATTTGTGATTTTTAAAACATCTGTCTTTTTTGTTTTTGTCAGTCTCACAGTGTATACTGTGCCCACTTTCACAGTGCCACCACTCAATTGGTGTAATAGTATTGTTAGTGTCCATTTTAAAAAAAATGACAGGCAGAGGCAGGCCACCCGCAGGTTCCGTGGTCGTGGTGCTGTGATTCCTTTAGACCCTACAAATATGCACATTGTTCAGATGCCGGGTGCCAGGGGGGACGCAAAAACTTCTGAGGAGGACCTAGTTGAATGGCTAACACAGGACACCCAATCTTCTTCAGCTTCCGCTGCTAGTCCTCCTAACCTTGACGCACCATCTACATCCAGCTGTGCTTTGGGCAGGTCTCAAGTGACCAGTGCCACTCCCCCGCCTGTCGCCACCACCAACACTAGCACCACAGCCGCTTCACTTGATCTGTCACAGGAGTTATTGACACATCATTTTGAAGAAATGAATGATGCGCAACCATCATTGACAGAGGATGTAGATAATAGTGATCAGTCTCAGTCAGGCAGCATTACCGACATGGAGGTACGGTGTGATGATGATGATGATGATGATGATGTTGTACCTGCTGCTGCTTCCTTTCTTAATGTTTCAGATACAAGTGAAGCGGTTGATGATGATGTGTCGGTGGATGTCACGTGGGTGCCTGCTAGAAGAGAAGAAGAGGGGGAAAGTTCAGATGGGGAGACAGAGAGGAGGAGGAGGAGGAGACGATTTGGAAGCACGGGGAAGTCGTCTCAAGGAGCTAGTGGCACAGTCAGACAGCATGCATCGTCACCAGGGGTCAGCCAGACAGCACGCCGACGCCCATCAACGCATGCTGTTGCCACCACCAAAATGCCGTCATCGCAGAGCTCAGCAGTGTGGCATTTTTTTGTGTGTCTGCCTCTGACAACAGCGATGCCATTTGCAACCTGTGCCAAAAGAAACTGAGTCATGGGAAGTCCAACAGCCACATAGGTACAACTGCTTTGCGAAGGCACATGGTCTCCCATCACAAAGGCCGATGGGAAGAACACATGAGTAGAAGCAGCACACAAAGTGAAAGCCGCCCTCCTCCTCCAGCTCCATCATCTTCAGCCACGTCAACCAGTGCTGTCCTCCTTGCCCCCTCTAAACCATCCTCCACTCAGTCTCTCTTACGTAGCAGTTCCTGGTCATCTGCCCACAGTCAGGTGTCTGTCAAGGACATGTTTGAGTGTAAGAAGCCAATTTCTCAAAGTCACCCCTTTGCCCGGCGTCTGACAGCTGGCTTGTCTGAACTCTTAGCCCGCCAGCTTTTACCATACAAGCTGGTGGAGTCTGATGCTTTCAAAAAATTTGTATCTATTGGGACACCGCAGTGGAAGGTACCTGGCAGAAATTTCTTTTCACAAAAGGCAATCCCAAACCTGTACTCTGTTGTTCGAAAGGAAGTTATGGCATGTCTGGCACACAGCGTTGGGGAAAGGGTCCATATGACCACGGATAGCTGGTCTGCAAAGCATGGTCAGGGCAGGTATATCACCTACACTGCGCATTAGGTAAACCTGCTGACTTCTGACAAGCATGGAATGCGTGGCTCTGCAGAAGAGTTGGTGACACCGCCACGACTTGCAGGCAGGCCTGCTGCTACTTCCTCTACTCCTCCTACTCCATCCTCTTCCATAACCTCTTCCTCAGCTGAGTCCTCTTCAACTTCTGCGTCTTGCTCCACATCTATGGCACCCCCCCCAGCTCCCCAGGTACTATGCTACATCCCGGGTACGGCAGTGTCATGCCGTCTTGGGGTTGACTTGCCTGAAAGCGGAGAGTCACACCGCACCAGCACTCCTGACCGCCCTGAACGCACAGGTGGATCAGTGGCTGACTCCGCACCAACTGGAGATTGGCAAGGTTGTTTCTGACAATGGAAGTAATTTGGTGGCGGCATTGAAATTGGGCAAGTTGACCCATGTGCCGTGCATGGCACATGTGTGTAATCTAATTGTACAACGATTTGTCCATAAGTACCCAGGCTTACAGGACGTCCTGAAGCAGACCAGGAAGGTGTGTGGCCATTTCAGGCGTTCCTACACGGCCATGGCGCACTTGTCCGATATCCAGCGTCAAAACAACCTGCCAGTGAGGCGCTTGATTTGCGACAGCCCGACACAGTGGAATTCAACACTCCTAATGTTTGACCGCCTGCTCCAACAAGAAAAAGCTGTTAATGAATATTTGTATGACCGGGGTGCTAGGACAGCCTCTGGGGAGCTGGGGATATTTTTGCCAAATTACTGGACGCTCATGCGCAATGCCTGTAGGCTCATGCGTCCTTTTGAGGAGGTGACAAACCTTGTCAGTCGCACCGAAGGCACCATCAGCGACATCATACCATTTGTTTTCTTCCTGGAGCGTGCCCTGCGAAGAGTGCTGGATCAGGCAGTAGATGAGCGTGAGGAGGAAGCGGGAGAGTTGTGGTGTCCATCACCCCCACAAACAGCCGAATCAGCATCGCTTGCTGGACCTGCGGCAACGCAGGAAGAGGATTGTGAGGAAGAGGAGTCAGAGGAGGAATGTGGCTTTGAGGAGGAGGAGGAGGAGGAGGAAGACCAAGCACAACAGGCATCCCAGGGTGCTCGTTGTTGTCACCTCTCTGGTACCCGTGGTGTTGTACGTGGCTGGGGGGAAGAAGATACCATCAGTGAGATCAGTGAGGAGGAGGAACGGGACATGATTAGCTCGGCATCCAACCTTGTTCAAATGGGTTCTTTCATGCTGTTGTGCCTGTTGAGGGACCCTCGTATAAAAAAGCTGAAGGAGAACGACCTGTACTGGGTGTCCACGCTCCTCGACCCCCGGTATAAGCATAAAGTGCCTGAAATGTTACCAAATTCCCGCAAGTCGGAAAGGATGGAGCATTTTCATAATAAATTAAAAAATATGCTTTACACAGCGTATAAGGGTGATGTCACAGCACCACGGGATTGTAACAGGGGAAGAGATGAAATGAATCCTCCTCCCACGACCACGGCGGCAAGGACTGGACGCCTTCCTGACGTCTTGTTGATGGAGGACATGCGTACCTTTTTAACTCCCATGCACCATAAGAGCCTTTCGGGATCCAGCCTCAGAGAAAGACTCAACCGACAGGTAGCAGACTACCTAGCTTTAACTGCGGATCTCGACACTCTCAGGAGCGATGGACCCCTTGACTACTGGGTGTGCAGGCTGGACTTGTGGCCTGAGCTATCCCAATTTGCAATGGAACTTCTGGCCTGCCCCGCTTCAAGTGTCCTGTCCGAAAGGACTTTCAGTGCAGCAGGAGGTTTTGTCACTGAGAAGAGAAGTCGCCTAGGTCAAAAAAGCCTTGACTATCTCACTTTTATAAAAATGAATGAGGGCTGGATCCCGAAGGGACTGACATTGGGCGATACATTTGAATAAAAAAGGCCTGATGACAAGATGAGCTGGCTTGGGCTACAACTGGTAGACAGGCTGGCCTTTTTTTTTTTTTTATAAATCCGGAGGACTTGCTTGACTTATCTGCCAACAACTAGTGTTCAAGCCACAAGCTTTTAGGGGACTTTATAAATGTTTTACAAACATCAATTTTTCTGGCCGCTGCTACAGCAGTTGCTACAACAATACCCCAATTTTTCAGTCATTTGTACATTCCGAATTTTTCTGGCCTCTGCTGCAGCTCTGTGGGTACAAAACTCAAATAAAAAAAATAAGGCACATAACACTAGTGATTAAACTGTTACGAATTGTACAACTTAGCACACCACTCATATCTGGTGGACCATTAAATTGAACGCAAAATGCCACAAATTTGAAAGAGTAGGACCGACCAAGCATCTTTATCCGTCTCTTGGTTGCTCTAAATTATCTCCATGTTCCATCTATGCCATACCTGTACTCTATTGTGCAAAAGGGTGGCATATGTGGTGTTTCATGCTGTTGTGCCTGTTGTGGGTCGTGGCCCATGGTATAAAAAGGCTGAAGGAGAACGACCTGTAATGGGTGCCCCATCAAATTTTTAGAAAAATGTTCCTGGTTCCTCTCAATTATCGATGCCATACCTGTACTCGCTTGTGCAAAAGGATGGCATATGTAGTGGTGTTTCCTGCAGTTGTTTCTGTTGAGGGTGCTGGACCCTCTTATAAAAAAGCTGAAGGAGAATGACCTGGAGTGGGAGTCCAAGCATGGTTTTTGGGGCTATTTCACTTTTCCAAACAATTATCTGTGGGTTTCTAAAATCAATGCCGTACCAGTACTCTATTGTTCAAAAGTATGCCATATGTTCTCTTTCCTGCTGGTATTTTGTTTGAGGGTCCTGGACCCTCTTATAAAAAGGCCTAAGGAGAAAGAGGTGTACTGGGTGTCCACTCATTTGTTTTTTCTATTTCACATTTGACCAAAATTATCTCTGGGTTTGTAAAATTAATGCTGTACCTGTACTCTATTGTTCAAAAGGATGCCATACGTCCTCTTTCCTGATGGTGTGTTTTTTTAGGGTCCTGGACCCTCTTATAAAAAGGCCTAAGGAGAAAGAAGTATACTGGGTGTCCATCGAATCATTTACTTGATTCAAATTCCCGGTTGCAACAAATTATCTCCGGGTTTCTAAAATTAATGCCTTTCCTGTAATCTAAATTTCAAAAGGATGCCATATGTCCTCTTTCCTGCTGCTGGTTTTGTTGAGGGTCCTGGAGCCTCTGCTAAAAAGGCCTAAGGAGAAAGAGCTGTACTGGGTGTCCACTCATTTTTTTTTCTATTTAACAATTGACCAAAATGATCTCTGGGTTTGTAAAATCAATGCTTTACCTGTATTCTATTGTTCAAAAGGATGCCATAGTCCTCTTTCCTACTGGTGTTTTTTTTGAGGGTCCAGGAGCCTCTTATAAAAAGGCCTAAGGAGAAAGAAGTGCACTGGGTGTCCATCGAATCATTTTTTTATTCAAATTTCCATTTGCAAAAAATTATCTCTGGGTTTCTAAAATCAATGCCTTTCCAGTACTCTATTGTTCAAAAGGATGCCATATGTCCTCTTTCCTGCTGGTGTTTTGTTTGAGGGTCCTGGACCCTCTTATAAAAAGGCCTAAGGAGAAAGAAGTGTACTGGGTGTCCATCTAATCATTTGCTTGATTCAAATTCCCGGTTGCAACAAATTATCTCCGGGTTTCTAAAATCAATGCCTTTCCTGTAATCTAATTTTCAAAAGGATGCCATATGTCCTCTTTCCTGCTGCTGGTTTTGTTGAGGGTCCTGGAGCCTCTGCTAAAAAGGCCTAAGGATAAATAAGTGTACTGGGTGTCTAATCAATTATTTTTTCTATTTAACAATTGACCAAAATGATCTCTGGGTTTGTAAAATCAAAGCTTTACCTGTAATCTATTGTTCAAAAGGATGCCATACGTCCTCTTTCCTGCTGGTGTTTTTTTTTTGAGGGTCCAGGAGCCTCTTATAAAAAGGCCTAAGGAGAAAGAAGTGCACTGGGTGTCCATCGAATCATTTTTTTGATTCAAATTTCCATTTGCAAAAAATTATCTCAGGGTTTCTAAAATCAATGCCTTTCCAGTACTCTATTGTTCAAAAGGATGCCATATGTCCTCTTTCCTGCTAGTGTTTTGTTTGAGGGTCCTGGACCCTCTTATAAAAAAGCCTAAGGATAAAGAATTGTACTGGGTGTCCATCGAATCATTTTTTTAATTCAAAATCCCGGTTGCAAACAATTATCTCTGTGTTTCTAAAATCAATGCCTTTCCTATAATCTTTTTTTCAAAAGTATGCCATATGTCCTCTTTCCTTCAGCTGGTTTTGTTGAGTGTCCTGGAGCCTCTGCTAAAAAGGCTTAATGATAAATAAGTGTACTGGGTGTCTATTCAATGTTTTTTTTAGATTTCCCAGTTGTAACCAATTATCTCTGTCTGTGTTTCTAAAATCAATGCCTTTCCTGTAATCTATTTTTCAAAAGGATGCCATATGTCCTCTTTCATGCTGTTGTTTCTGTTGAGGCTCCGGGACCCTCTTATAAAAAGGTCTAAGGATAAAGAAGTGTACTGGGTGTCCAATCAATTTTTTTTTCTATTTCCCGGGTCATATAAATGATCTCTGTGTTTCTAAAATCAATGCCTTTCCTGTAATCTAATTTTGAAAAGTATGCCATATGTCCTCTTTCCTGCTGCTGGTTTTGTTGAGGGTCCTGGAGCCTCTGCTAAAAAGGCCTAAGGATAAATAAGTGTACTTGGTGTATAATCGAAGTTTTTTTAGATTTCCCGGTTGGAACAAATTATCTCTGTGTTTCTAAAATCAATGCCTTTCCTGTAATCTATTTTTCAAAAGGATGCCATATGTCCTCTTTCATGCTGTTGTTTCTGTTGAGGCTCCGGGACCCTCTTAGAAAAAGGCCTAAGGATAAAGAAGTGTACTGGGTGTCCAATCAATTTTTTTTCTATATCCCGGGTCATATAAATGATCTCTGTGTTTCTAAAATCAATGCCTTTCCTGTAATCTAATTTTCAAAAGGATGCCATATGTCCTCTTTCCTGCTGCTGGTTTTTTGGAGGGTCCTGGAGCCTCTGCTAAAAAGGCCTAAGGATAAAGAAGTGTACTGGGTGTCTAATCAATCATTTTTTAGATTTCACGGTTGCAACAAATTATCCCAGGGTTTCTAAAATCAATGCCTTTCCTGTAATCTATTAGTCACAAGGATGCCATATCTCCTCTTTCATGCTGTTGTTTCTGTTGAGGCTCCAGGAGCCTCTTATAAAAAGGCCTAAGGATAAAGAATTGTACTGGGTGTATAATCTATGTTTTTTTAGATTTCACGGTTGCAACTAATGATCTCTGTGTTTCTAAAATCAATGCCTTTCATGTAATCTAATTTTCAAAAGGATGCCATATGTCCTCTTTCATGCTGCTGGTTTTGTGGAGGGTCCTGGAGCCTCTGCTAAAAAGGCCTAAGGATAAAGAAGTGTACTGGGTGTATAATCTATGTTTTTTTAGATTTCACGGTTGCAACTAATGATCTCTGTGTTTCTAAAATCAATGCCTTTCATGTAATCTAATTTTCAAAAGGATGCCATATGTCCTCTTTCATGCTGCTGGTTTTGTGGAGGGTCCTGGAGCCTCTGCTAAAAAGGCCTAAGGATAAAGAAGTGTACTGGGTGTATAATCTATGTTTTTTTAGATTTCACGGTTGCAACTAATGATCTCTGTGTTTCTAAAATCAATGCCTTTCCTGTAATCGAATTTTCAAAAGGATGCCATATGTCCTCTTTCCTGCTGCTGGTTTTGTTGAGGGTCCTGGAGCCTCTGCTGAGCATAATAAAAAAAAAAATAATAATTTTACTTGACTTAATAACTGAAGCATGACTTCAGGAGTCAGGTGTGGTCGTAGGTAGTGGTTGTTAACCGATTCTTTTTAATGCAAATTGCAATTGCCACAGCGTGCCTAAAATGTGCGTCACTAGTCACTCTCCAAATCTTACCTTTTTTTTTCATTCTGGATTATTTTGGTGACCAACGCCATATTGGAAATGCAAAATACAGGTCGCCGTACCCGTTGATATAAGGGGAGACTAGTGCTTTTCCTTCTCTTTGTCAATAGTTGTGATTAACGAGTTGTCCAGTTACTATAGAACTGGTTTGATAACCCGGGGTCCTGGGGGGGTATATTGGCGTCAGCTTTGACAATGACAGCACTATCAGGCTAGAGAGGCCTCTCAGTGTCGCGGCTAGCTGTAACGCAGTCAGCTTAGGAACATAGGTAAGCCGATATGAGTAAGGTATCTCCAGGCTCCTCTTGGATAGCCCCAGAAAGTGTGACTATGAATCCCAAAAAGAAAATTAAATTAAGGTTGAAAACTAACTCCAAAGTAACTTGTAAGACCTGGAGCTCCTCAAACACACGTCCTACCGCAACAGCTATAGGCTCCGCCACCCACAAATCTTACCTTTTTAATGACAATTGATATTGCCACAGCTGGAACAACAGTAAATAACATGTGCGTCACCACAGTCTCCGAAGCTGTTGTCGGATGTATAAAAAAACCCACTGATAAAGTATTCCTTTCGGGGCGCAAAGAGATGGCTACCGGAACACTCCAGGAACTTCACAAGAGTCGCTGTCTTGTGTTTCTGGTGATGTTTGAGACATCTGGGTAGTGTACAGGGAGGCCCAAAATCCTCTCCATCTCTGTGCACCACAGGACAGGACGTCCTTGTCATCCATAAGCACATGAAATTGCTGGCATTTTTGTTGCTTCAAGAAGTTCAGCTTTTGTGGTGATAGTACAGAATTATATAAACTTTGGTTTCCTACCATACTCAAGACAATCTTGTAGTTCAAGCTTCCGACTTGCTGTGGGAAACAGTGGCCTGTCCATAACAGGAAGATGATTTAGACAGAAATAACGAGCTCTGCTTGCAGGTGACACATGTTTATCGTCAATCATCAAAGGGGTTGCAAGCAGAATATGGCTGATGGCCCCTTATTGACATGTTTGTCCAGAGCCACAACATTTGCAAACAGCCAAAAGAAAGGTTGGTTCTCACCAGCCTTAAGTTGAGCTTCATTTACCAAATGCTGATATTCAAAAAAATAGACAAACAGTGCCTTAAATGACACATTTGCGATATGGATTCACCAGAGCAAGGTCATTGCAAGTACTAAGTTCCCACGATAACAAAATTAAAATGCCACAACTACGCAATCTTCACATTATTATTGTCACACTCCATTGTACTCCTATGCCCAGCTCCCTGCTCTTGTTTTTGTTGAGGGTCCTGGAGCCTCTGCTAAAAAGGCCTATGGATAAAGAAGTGTACTGGGTGTCTGTTCGATGTTTTTTTAGATTTCCCGGTTGCAACTAATTATCTCTGTGTTTCTAAAATCAATGCCTTTCCTGTAATCTATTATTCCAAAGGATGACATATCTCCTCTTTCATGCTGTTGTTTCTGTTGAGGCTCCGGGACCCTTTTATTAAAAAGGCCTGAGGATAAATAAGTGTACTGGGTGTCTAATCAATGTTTTTTTCTATTTCCCGGTTGCAAATAATGATCTGTGGGTTTCTAAAATCAATGCCTTTCCTGTAATCTATTATTCAAAAGGATGACATATGTCCTCTTTCATGCTGTTGTTTCGGTTGAGGCTCCGGGACCCTCTTATTAAAAAGGCCTGAGAATAAATAAGTGTACTGGGTGTCTAATCAATGATTTTTTCTATTTCCCGGGTCATATAAATGATCTCTGTGATTCTAAAATCAATGCCTTTCCTGTAATCTATTATTCAAAAGGATGACATATCTCCTCTTTCATGCTGTTGTTTCGGTTGAGGCTCCGGGACCCTCTTATTAAAGAGGCCTGAGGATAAATAAGTGTAACGGGTGTCTAATCAATGTTTTTTTCTATTTCCCGGGTCATATAAATGATCTCTGGGATTCCAAAATCAATGCCTTTCCTGTAATCTATTATTCAAAAGGATGACATATCTCCTCTTTCATGCTGTTGTTTCGGTTGAGGCTCCGGGACCCTCTTATTAAAAAGGCCTAAGAATAAATAAGTGTACTGGGTGTCTAATCAATGTTTTTTTCTATTTCCCGGGTCATATAAATGATCTCTGGGATTCTAAAATCAATGCCTTTCCTGTAATCTATTATTCAAAAGGATGACATATGTCCTCTTTCATGCTGTTGTTTCGGTTGAGGCTCCGGGACCCTCTTATTAAAAAGGCCTGAGGATAAATAAGTGTAACGGGTGTCTAATCAATGTTTTTTTCTATTTCCCGGGTCATATAAATGATCTCTGGGATTCTAAAATCAATGCCTTAACTGTAATCAATTGTTCACAAGGATGCCATATGTCCTCTTTCATGCTGTTGTTTCAGTTGAGGCTCCGGGAGCCTCTTATAAAAAGGCCTAAGGATAAAGAAGTGTTCTGGGTGTCCAATCAATGTTTTTTTTTATTTCACAGTTGCAAAAAAATTATCTATGGCTTTGTAAAATCTATGCCTTACCTGTCATCTATTGTTCAAAAGGATGCCATATGTCCTCTTTCCTGCTGTTGTTTTTGTTGGGGGTCTGGAACACTATTCTAAAAAGGCCGAAGGAGAATGACCTGTACTGTACTGGGTGTCCAATCATGTTTTTGTTTTCAATTTCACGGTTCATAATAAATATCGCTGTGTAACTAAAATCAATGCCATACCTGTACTCGGTGGTTCAAAAGGATGGCATATGTGGTGTTTCATTCTGTTGTGGTTGTTGAGGGTCGTGGCCGTGGGACAGCGTATAAAACGGCTGAAGGAGAACAACCTGTACAGCCTTGCTCCTCTTTTTAGGCAGGCCAGTTCTTTGCATACATGCCCACAGACTCTGTAATGCATGCCTCTTTTAGGGAGAGGTGCAGCCATAATGCAGGGTAAGAACCTCTGCCTGCAACTGTTATACTCGATTTTGCGAAAGGAAGTAAGCTTACCATGGTTCCCTGCACGCACGTATTGTTGTTATATTTTCGTGAGGGTAATCATGATGGCCATGTAGACCACCACCACTGAGAGTCCTGGAAGTAACAGGGATGAGATGAAAGAGCTAAGAATAGTAGAACTTGAAACAACAGAGTTAGCCATGAGTGTTAGTGCAAAACCACTTGGCTTTTTTTTGGCTTTGGGTGCGGCTATTCATGCAGGCCATATAGAGCTGCCACCATTCGGTGTCGTATCAGCTATTAAACTAATAAGAACAGTACTACCAAAAAACAGCCAATGAAGGGCCTTAGGAAGACTGAGCCAAGGTTGGATTGTAGTATTTGGTTAGGCTAATCATGATGGCCATGTAGACCACCACCACTGAGAGTCCTGGAAGTAACAGGGATGAGATAAAAGAGCTAAGAATAGTAGAACTTGAAACAACAGAGTTAGCCATGGGTGTTAGTGCAAAACCGCTTGGCTTTGGGTGTGGCTATTCATGCAGGCCATATAGAGCTGCCACCATTCGGTGTCGTATCAGCTATTAAACTAATAAGAACAGTACTACCAAAATACAGCCAATGAAGGGCCTTAGGAAGACTGAGCCAAGGTTGGATTGTAGTATTTGGTTAGGCTAATCATGATGGCCATGTAGACCACCACCACTGAGAGTCCTGGAAGTAACAGGGATGAGATGAAAGAGCTAAGAATAGTAGAACTTGAAACAACAGAGTTAGCCATGGGTGTTAGTGCAAAAACGCTTGGCTTTTTTTTGGCTTTGGGTGCGGCTATTCATGCAGGCCATATAGAGCTGCCACCATTCGGTGTCGTATCAGCTATTAAACTAATAAGAAAAGTACTACCAAAATACAGCCAATGAAGGGCCTTAGGAAGACTGAGCCAAGGTTGGATTGTAGTATTTGGTTAGGCTAATCATGATGGCCATGTAGACCACCACCACTGAGAGTCCTGGAAGTAACAGGGATGAGATAAAAGAGCTAAGAATAGTAGAACTTGAAACAACAGAGTTAGCCATGGGTGTTAGTGCAAAACCCCTTGGCTTTTTTTTGGCTTTGGGTGCGGCTATTCATGCAGGCCATATAGAGCTGCCACCATTCGGTGTCGTATCAGCTATTAAACTAATAAGAACAGTACTACCAAAATACAGCCAATGAAGGGCCTTAGGAAGACTGAGCCAAGGTTGGATTGTAGTATTTGGTTAGGCTAATCATGATGGCCATGTAGACCACCACCACTGAGAGTCCTGGAAGTAACAGGGATGATGAGATGAAAGTGCTAAGAATAGTACTACTTGAAACAACAGAGTTAGCCATGGGTGTTAATCCAAGACCGCTTAGATTTATTTTTGTTTTGGGTGCGGCTAATCATGCAGGTCATATAGAGCTGCCACCATTCGGTGTTGTATCAGCTATAAAAATAATAAAAACTGTACTATCAAAATATAGACAATGAAGGGCCTATGAAGACTGAGCAAAGGTTGGATTGTAGTATTTTGTTCGGCTAATCATGATGGCCATGTAGACCACCCGTAACAGGGATGAAAGTGCTAAGAATAGTACTAATTGAAACAACCGATTTAGCCATGGGTGTTAGTCTAAGACCACTCGGCTTTTTTTTTGGGTTTGGGTGCAGCTAATCATGAAGGCCAGATAGACCTGCCACCATTTGGTGTTTTAACAGGTATTAAACTACAAAGAACAGTACTACTTAACACAACCTACTTACCATGGGTCCCAGAGCATATGTTTGGTTATTATATTTTGTAAGGGTAATCATGCAGGCCATATAGACCTCCGCCGATAGGGTGAGTATGAGTAACAGCTATTAAAATGCGAAGGACATTACTAATTAACACAACATAGTTACCATGGGTCGCAGACCAAGAGCAGATGTCTTATTATTATATTTGGTATGGGTAATCATCCAGTATAGACCTCACCAAATAGGGGGAGTTACAGAGATTAAAGTGCTAAGAATGGTAGTACTTAAAACACAACCTAGTTAAAATTGGTACCAGACCGCATGTCTTATTATTATATTTTTTCAGGGTAAACAGGCAGGCCATATAGAACACCCCCGATAGGGGGGGGAACAGGGATTAAAGTGCTAAGAAAAGTACTAATTAACACAAGCTAGTTGGGTCCAAGAACGCATGTTTAATTATTTTATATATCTAACAAATCTATTTATTTCTCTTCTATCGATTCTATCTAACTATCAATCTATGTATATCTATCTATCATATCTATCAATCTATCTTCTGTCCGGGATGTTTTGAGACAGCCACTTTGGGAATGATAGTTGATTAGGCCCATTATGGCTTAAAAGCAGACTTTGCATAAACTATGTAATTTTCCATGGGAGTTTTGCCAGGGATCCCCCTCCAGCATGCGACAGTCCAGGTGTTAGTACCCTTGAAACAACTTTTCCATCACTATTGTGGCCAGAAAGAGTCCTTGTAGGTTTTAAAGTTCGCCTGCCTATTGAATTCAATACCGGAAGTTTGAGTCCGCCGTTCGCGAACCAAAAATTTTAGGTTCGATACATCACTAATAGAGAACACTAATATTAGGTAGATGCCTTTATTGTTCTATACTAGTGTGTCTCATTGATTAGAATAGCATTAAAATATAGTTTTTTTCCTATGCCAGCGGTACCTTTATTTTGGTGGATATCAACAGGAATATATAATTATTCCTAGAATGGGTATATACTGTTGCCTCCTTTATATCATTACTATATGGTTATGTAAACCTATATCTCCTAGCACTTGTAGCCTGGAAATGTAATCCAGGTGTATGACATTATTAGTATAAGTTCTTAACCAATCACTGATTGACAATATTTCGAGTTTGTATCGGGGTTTCACTCTATTGTAGTTATGAGTATTAATTACTAGTGTATTTGGGTAGTCTGTTTACTTGAATATTATCGAGCGCTCAAGAAATCATATTATTATATTATTATTTTGATTCTTAGTAATATATGCTGTATTATTGTTTATACAGAGTATGCTACCAATTGTCAGACTACTTAACTACCCCTTTAGCGCAATTTTGTGATTAGTACACTGGGTATGTGTGTGATTCTTGGCACACTTATGTTCGTTACACTACCATATATAACAAATGATTGTGTGTCTGTAGCTTTTTTCTATATCTTGTAACTGCTAGTATCTGTTACATTGCCATATATAGAATGTTTGTGTGACTTTGGCTTATTTATGTACCTTGTAACTATTGGTGTTCGTTACATTGCCATACATAGAATGATTGTGTGATCAGCCAATCGTATTGAACTCGCATTCTATTGGCTGATCGGAACAGCCAATAAAATGCGAGTTCAATACGATTGGCTGATTGGATCAGCCAATCGGATTGAACTTCAATCTGATTGGCTGATTGCATCAGCCAATCAGATTTTTTCTACCTTAATTCCGATTGGCTGATCTATCAGCCAATCGGAATTGAAGGGACGCCATCTTGGATGACGTCCCTTAAAGGAACCTTCATTCGTCGGGAAGTCATTGGTTGAAGAGGATGGCTCCGCATCGGCTCCGTTGAAGATGGCTCCGCTCCGCTCCGGATGGATAAAGATTGAAGACACCGCCTGGATGAACACTTCTACCAGATGGAGGACCTCTTCTTTGCCGCTTGGATGACGACTTCTACCGGATCAAGGACCTCCTCTGCGCACCTTGGATGAAGAATTTGGCTCGGCTGGGTGAAGACGACTCAAGTTAGGGAGATCTTCAGGGGGTTAGCGATAGGTTTTTTTAAGGGGGGGTTGGGTGGGTTAGAGTAGGGTTATGTGGGTGGTGGGTTATAATCTTGGGGGGAGTATTGTATTTTTATTTTCAGGTAAAATAGCTGATTACTTTGGGGCAATGCCCCTCAAAAAGCCCTTTTAAGGGCTGGTAAAAGAGCTGATTACTTTGGTAGTTTAGAATAGGGTAGGGATTTTTTTATTTTGGGGGGCTTTTTTATTTTATTAGGGGGCATAGATTAGGTGTAATTAGTTTAAACTTTTGTAATTCTTTTTTATTTTTTGTAATTTAGTGGGGTTTTTTGTATTATAGAATAGTTTATTTTATTGTATTTTATTTTAGGTAATTGTAGTTAATTTATTTAATTAATTTATTGATAGTGTAGTGTTAGGTGTATTTGTAACTTAGGTTAGGATTTATTTTACAGGTAATTTTGTAATTATTTTAACTAGGTAGCTATTAAATAGTTATTAACTATTTAATAGCTATTGTACCTAGTTAAAATAAATACAAAGTTGCCTGTAAAATAAATATAAATCCTAAAATAGCTACAATGTAATTATTAGTTATATTGTAGCTATATTAGGGTTTATTTTATAGGTAAGTATTTTTTTTTAAATAAGGAATAATTTAGTTATTTTTAAATTATATTTATGTTAGGGGGGGTTAGGGTTAGAGTTAGGTTTAGGTGTTAATAATTTTATTATAGTAGCGGCGACGGTGCGGGTGGGAGATTAGGGGTTAATAATTGTAGGTAGGTGGCGGCGATGTTAGGGAGGGCAGATTAGGGGTTAATACAATTTATTCTAGTGTTTGCGAGGCGGGAGTGCGGCGGTCTAGAGGTTAATACATTTATTATAGTGGTGGAGAGGTCCGATCGGCAGATTAGGGGTTAATAAGTGTAGGTAAGGTGGCAGCAACGTGGGGGAGGGCAGATTAGGGGTTAATAAATATAATATAGGTGTCGGCAGTAATAGGGGCAGCAGATTAGGAGTTCATAGGGATAATGTAGGTTGCGGCGGTGTCCGGAGCGGCAGATTAGGGGTTAATAATATAATGCAGGTGTCAGCGATAGCGGGGACATCAGATTAGGGGTTAATAAGTGTAAGGTTAGGGGTGTTTAGACTCGGGGTACATGTTAGGGTGTTAGGTGCAGACTTAGAGAGTGTTTCCCCATAGGAAACAATGGGGCTGCGTTAGGAGCTGGACACTGCTTTTTTGCAGGTGTTAGGGTTTTTTTCAGCCCAAAATCCCCATTGTTTCCTATGGGGAAATCGTGCACAAGCACGTTTTTCCAGCTTACCGCTACCGTAAGCAACGCTGGTGTTGAGGGTTGAAGTGGAGCTACATTAGGCTCAACGCACCCTTTTTTGAGCCTAACGCAGACCCTCAGACAACTCTAAATACCAACGTTGTTGGAAGGGTGCATTGGGAAAAAAAAGCAGCGTTAGCTACACGGGTCTTTACCGACAAAACTCTAAATCTAGCCGTATATATTTTTTTAATTTATTTAAATGCATCTTTTAAAATCAGATACTACATATATATATATATATATATATATATATATATATATATATATATATACACTTCAACAACAAAAATAAGGCACCCGGTCTCCAGACATCAATTCAAACAGCTACACAGCACTTAATATTAGCTATCCTGAAAGTTATGCAATCTAAGAAATCCAAAAAACTTAACTCTCCAGCATAAAAACAAAAATAGTCTGATTAATGATGAATTATTGAAACATAATTTCTTCATAAAAATCGGCTTCATATAACAATTCACACATAAGATCAGGTCAAACACGTTTCGTATAATTCATATATAGTACTTCCTCAGTGACCATTAGTTATAACATGGCTATGATGGCCCTTATATACACCTAAGGGAAAACTCCTCCTCTATTAATCAAACTGATTTTAAACACATGTGAATCATTATTTATTTATGTATTGGGGGAATATCCTTTACGCATAGTACTTGTCAATTAAAAAAAACAGATAAGAACACATAATAACAAAATATGAAATGTCAAAACATAAAAGCTATGACATAACCTTTTATTTGGTGAACAATTTGACATCCCATTCAGAGTTTAACCCTATTGGCACTCTAGTATCCAACTGAAATATCAAGAAAACTTCTCTTTTTCTGAGAATCTCTTCTCTATTGCCCCCTCTGGGGTGGCTGGGAATAACTTGGATACATTGAAATGTCAGGAGGGAAGCATCTGAATTATGTTCCCTTTTAAAATGCAGCGAAACAGGAGTGGAGGACTCAGGATCTTCAATTGACCTGACATGATGTAAAAAAACGATCCTTCAGGGGGCGTGTAGTAAGCCGAACCTATTGCTTATTGCACCCCCTACAGGTCAGAAGATATATTACAAATGACGAATTACATGTTGAATGCTGTCTAATCTGATATGTCTTACCAGTTGACTGAGAAGTAAACTCTAAGCCAAAATTGGCAAATGAACAAGATTTACACCTAATGCTGCTACATCTGAAAAAAACGGACTTTTATGACAGACAATTTTTGTTCTTGTTTGAAGGCAACATAGATGGTGATAACATATTACCCAAGGTTTTATTTTTGCGTGAAATAAAGTTACACCCTCGTGCACAAAATCTCTAAAAGCCTCATCTGCTTCTAGAATGGGTAATGAGCTCCTCACAATGTTACAAATTTTGTGGTACTCCTTGCTATAAGTGGTTATGAACTTAGGCTTGTTCTCAAAAGTGTTTGACTTACTCCTATGAACAAAAAGAGAATCTCTTTCTAGATCATCCACTTTTGTTTTAGCATCTTGCAACATCCTCGTATTGTAACCCCTTTCTAAGAAACGGTCTGTCAGCTCTTTAATATGTAACTCATATTTCTCAGGCTCAGTACAATTAGGTTTAACCCTCATATATTGACCTTTGGGTATTGCGGAGATGGTGTGTCTGGGGTGGCAAGAATTAGCATTCAATATAGTATTACCAGAGATTTCTTTACGATACAGCTGAGTATCTATTTTTTGTTTCTCAAAGTTAGGATAAAGCTCAATGTCAAGATAGAATATTTTCTCCTCGCTGTTCTCAAATGTAAATTTTTAATTCATATAATTGTCTTGTAAGTACATCACAAATTGGGTAACCATCTCTTTAGGACCCCTCCAAATAAAGAGCAGGTCGTCTATATAGCAACCAAAGTATGCAATTTACTCCTTGAACGGGTTAGTATAGTTGGCATATGAGGGCGCAAATTTGGCCCCCATAGCTGTTCCGTGTCTCTGGAGATAGTACTCCCCCTCAAACAGAAAAAAAATATGTGTAAGAAGAAAATTAATTGACTTCAAAATAAACTCCTTTAGCTCATTACTGTAGCCTGAGTAATTATCCGAAAAATACTCTACAGCCTTAATACCCTTGTCATGAGGGATACAGGTGTAGATTGAAACGACATCTACTGATAGAGAAGAAAAACCTGTTTTCCATTCCAGAGCCTCTATCTGTTTAATCACATCAGTAGTATCCTTTACATAACTCATTAAATTCATAACTAGAGGTTGTAAATGGGCATCGATCATTTCAGATAAGGGTTCGGTTAAAGAGCCAATGCCTGCCACTATAGGGCGCCCAGGTGGATTGCAAAGATCTTTATGGATCTTTGGCAAGTAATAGAAAATTGCCACTCTGGGATAACTGCCAAAAATTCTGCATTTTTTTGGGGTTATCACACCACTGTAAGTCGCCCAATCAATTATGGAATCCAATTCTCTTTGATATTGACAGGTGGGATTATGGGACAATTTAATGTATACCTCTTCATCAGAAAGCTGTCTACCTGCTTCCAATAGATAATCCTTCTTATCCAAAACAACAACCTTCCCTCCTTTATCCGATCCACGAATGACTATATCATCAATTTTCTGCAATGAGTGTAAGGCCTGGTATTCATATTTAGTCAAATTGTCACCCTTGTGGAAATTAAAGTTGACAATGGCATGAAGATCTTTAAGTTTAAGTTCCACTGTCTTTTGAAAAATATCTATGGCACTAGACCTAGTATTGACAGGGTAAAAATCAGATTTAGATTTCAAATTGCCAATGTCAACTTTAATAGCCTGAGCCCTATCTCCTTCTTGCAAATTATCATTAGCTAGAGACTGTAAATCAAGTTCTGCACATTTGTCATTAAAATCTCCAGATGCAGGAATGTCCATAACCACTGAAACAACAGGTTGATCAGTGCCCATATCACTGGCACCTAAAAAATGTTTTTTTAAGACTAAAGTACAAACAAATCTGTTCAGGTCAATGATAGTATTGAACAGATCAATATGTACAGTAGGAACAAAATTAAGGCCCAGTGAAAGGACATGTACCTGATGTTCAGTCAGTATCTGTTTGGATAAGTTAATACAAATTTTAACCTTATTATCCAAACTAGGGGCTAAATGTATTTCCTGACCTGACTGCCCCTCCTTCTCTGAGGATATCTGGCGTCCCTTTAATTCCGATTGGCTGATAGAATTCTATCAGCCAATCGGAATTAAAGGTGAAAAAATCCTATTGGCTTTTCCAATCAGCCAATAGAATGCAAGCTCAATCCTATTGGCTGATTGCATCAGCCAATAGGATTGAAGCTCAATCCTATTGGCTGATTAAATCAGCCAATAGGATTTTTTCACCTTTAATTCCGATTGGCTGATAGAATTCTATCAGCCAATTGAAATTAAAGGGACGCCATCTTGGATGACGTCACTTAAAGGAACATTTATTCGGGAAGAAGACTTTGTTTGAAGAGGATGCTTCTCATCTTGAAGATGGACCCGCTCCGCGCCGAATGAAGATAGAAGATGCCGTCTGGATGAAGACTTCCTCCCGTCTTGAGGACCACTTCTGCCGGCTTGAAGACTTCTCCCGGCTTCGTTGAGGACTTTTTGCCGCTTCGCTGAGGACTTCCCCCGGCTTAGTTTAGGATGGATGTCTGGTCTTCAAAACTGTAAGTGGGTCTTCAGGGGTTAGTGTTAGGCTTTTTTAAGGGTTTATTGGGTGGGTTTTATTTTTAGGTTAGGGTTTGGGCAGCAATAGAGCTAAATGCCCTTTTAAGGACAATGCCCATCCAAATGCCCTTTTCAGAGCAATGGGGAGCTTAGTTTTTTTTATATAGGATTTTATTTGGGGGGTTGGTTGTGTGGGAGGTGGGTTTTACTATTGGGGGGTTGTTTGTATTTTTTTTTACAGGTAAAAGAGCTGATTTCTTTGGGGCAATGCCCCGCAAAAGGCCCTTTTAAGGGCTATTGGTAGTTTAGTTTAGGCTAGGGGTTTTTTTTATTTGGGGGGGGCTTTTTTATTTTGATAGGGCTATTAGATAAGGTGTAATTAGTTTATATATCTGATAATTTCTTTTTTTATTTTGTGTAATTTAGTGTTTGTTTTTTTTGTAATTTAGGTAATTGTATTTAATTAATGTAATTAATTCAATTGTAGTGTAAGGTTAGATGTTAGTGTAACTCAGGTTAGGTTTTATTTTACAGGTAAATTTGTATTTATTTTAGCTAGGTCGTTAGTAAATAGTTAATAACTATTTACTAATTATTCTACCTAGTTAAAATAAATACAAACTAGCCTGTAAAATAAAAATAAACCCTAAGATAGATACAATGTAACTATTATTTATATTGTAGCTAGCTTAGGGTTTATTTTACAGGTAAGTATTTAGTTTAAATAGGAATTATTTAGTTAATGATAGGAATTTTTATTTAGATTTATTTTAATTATATTTAAGTTAGGGGGTGTTAGGGTTAGGATTAGACTTAGGTTTAGGGGTTAATAACTTTAGTATAGTGGCGGCGACATTGGGGGCGGCAGATTAGGGGTTAATAACTGTAATGTAGGTTGCGGCAATGTTAGGGACAGCAGATTAGGGTTTAATAATATTTAACTAGTGTTTGTGAGGAGGGAGTGCGGCGGTTTAGGGGTTAATATGTTCTAGTGGCAGCGATGTCGGGAGCGGTAGATTAGGGGTTAATAATTTTATTTTAGTGTTTGCGATGCGGGAGGGCCTCGGTTTAGGGGTTAATAGGAAGTTTATGGGTGTTAGTGTACTTTTTAACACTTTAGTTATGAGTTTTATGCTACGGCGTTGTAGCATAAAATTCATAACTACTGACTTCAGAATGCGTTACGAATCTTGCGGGATAGGCTGTACCGCTCACTTTTTGGCCTCCCAGAAAAAGCTTGTAATAACGGCGCAATGGAAGTCCCATTTAAAAAAAGACTTTACGAAAATTGCCTAAGTTAATTTGCAGTACGGCCAAAAAAGTGTGCGGGACATCTGTACCTACAAGACTCGTAATAGCAGCGGTAGTGAAAAAGCAGCGTTATAACCCATAACGCTGCTTTTTTACTCATAACGCAAAACTCGTAATCTAGCCGTATATTAAGTAATTAATCAAAACCAGGCAGACTATGTACACACGCACAAGTTAAAATTAGCTTGAAGCCAGGACGATCTGTATGAGATTAATCTCCAAAATCAGATAATAATGTGACTGAGAATAATGAGAATAATGCCATCCTGGAAAGCGATTAAAGGATGGCATTATTCTCATGAATGGTTACAGTCAGATTAAAAGTAATTGAAACTCCCGCTATAGAAGTAGAGTTTTAGAGACAGTGGTGTGTGTGTGTTTGAGCGTGCTTTGCAAAAGTAACTTTTGGATATCTTGGTACTTGTAAGCACCAGCAATGTCTAACCATTACACCAGTCACATTATTGTTATCTGAGTTTGGAAATTAACCTCATACAGACCATCCTGGCTTCAAGCTAATTTTAACTTGTGTGTGCGGGTGTACATAGTCTGCCTGCTTTTGATTAATTACTTAATAAAGTTATCTAGTATGTATGAACCACATATTAATATGCCATACTGAATTTTCCCTATTATGTATTAACAAGAGTAAGGCTCTGTTTCTTGTTTGCAACATTCGTGGTCGCAATGTTATCTGAATGGCACACCTTAACTTACGCCCTCTAGCTGTTGAAAAGTGCAAAATTCATTGAAATAATATTTCCATTTCAATGATATTGATAATAGCATATGATCAGAATTTGTTTCCGCTTTCAACAAAGAATAACAAGAGATCAAACACAATTTGATGTTACAAGTGAACTTAAAAAATATGTTGCAATTGCGTTCCCTATGTAATTAATAAAGGTTTGATTCAGAATAAACTGTCCCTTTAACATAAGAGGCACACTTTAAATTATTAAAAAATAACGTGAGACTACCTAGGATTATGATAAAATTTATGATAGCAACATAAATACAAAAATATTTGTAATCAAATTCTATTTGAAGTAAAATATAGAAATCAAACTAAGGATTTTAATAAAAATATTGTTTTATTTGATTCACTGTCAATTTAACACATGGGGTCATTGATTCCATTTTCTAGTTTGATAGTGCCTTGAAACAGAGATTTAAAACATTGAATGAAATCGTAAATATCAATCATTCATAAATATATATACCATTTTCATAATAGTTGTGATTAAGTTATCACTTAATGGCAAATATAAACTAGGAAATCATCTCTGCTCATTTATACATACATTTTACAAAACAATGAACTCACATGCATATTTAAGAATATGTTTTACCTTGTCAAAATAAAAAAATATGTCTGATTATTCGTGTAAAAGTTATGATTTTTACTAATGATATCAAATCTTGATTTATTTTTTTACAGATATGGATGTTGGTCCTGGACCCTCAACCTCGGGTTTGTCCCAGTCTGGTATGTCTCATTATACTTCACTGTTGGCTTACAAATTTGTACATAACATTGCCTAATACATTCACATTGATCTAAATAAACATGGATTCTCTAATTAAATGTAAAGTGTATTGAAAATTAAAAATCATGATTCTGATATAAAATTCCATTGTAAGCAAAATCAGAATTTATTAGTATTCTAAGATATTCTTCATAATCTTGCTATCTTTAGTTGAATGTAATCTTAGGGGCTGTGCCATTTTGGATTTAGAACCTGGGTAGTAATTGACAGCTGGTGGCTACATTTAGACAACAATAATAAATTGGTACACAGATACTGAATATAAAAAGACACATCTCATATGCTTAGATTCTTTATTCTTATAATTAAGATAGCAAGAAAATTAAATATTCATGATGATATGAGTAAATTATATATTAGATTTAAATTGCATGCTTTATTTGATTCATTAACATATGGAATAGACTATTCATTTAGAGGGACAGTCTCAAATATTGATATTGTATTTATATAAAGATACAAAATATCTTTATTAGCCATTACACTGTTTTGCTGAAACAATACTGTGATTTAAATAACCTATTTCCCTCTAGTATTACCTTTATATATAGGAATATTCTAACAGCACCATGATGACATAGTTTTAAATATATCTTATGTCTTGCATTGTGATCAATATGTGTTGTGTCATCAACAAGTTATCTATATGTCCCACATGTATTATACTATAGTTGTCACTAGTTGTTATTCAAAGTGTTAATTGTCTGTCTAGATTGATTTGGAAACAGGGACAAATCTATATTTTGAAATGTTCGACAGATGAATATGATAAGAATCGGATGTCTAATATTTGAACAAATAGTACATCTGTGAAAGACATCATTTTCTTTTAATGAACCTTAATGAACTAATAAATTTAATTTTCATATTAGTGGTCTAGTCTTCACATTTCGTTATATATTATTTTTACTTGTTTACAATAAGTTTTTATTCATGCAAAATATGTATTTTTCAACCATACGTATAAATTGTGTTACATCATTTTATATTGATATCATTAATAGTTGAAGTCACTTTGACAATCCCTGAGGGATCCGGCACCATTCCAGCCCTGCATGAACAGGATGATTGTATGTCCATTTACTCATTCATACATCATTAAAAACATAATTTATGTAAGAACTTACCTGATAAATTCATTTCTTTCATATTGGCAAGAGTCCATGAGCTAGTGATGTATGGGATATACATTCCTACCAGGAGGGGCAAAGTTTCCCAAACCTCAAAATGCCTATAAATACACCCCCCACCACACCCACAATTCAGTTTAATGAATAGCCAAGAAGTGGGGTGATAAGAAAGGAGCGAAAGCATCAACAAGGAATTGGAATAATTGTGCTTTATACAAAAAAATCATAACCACCATAAAAAGGGTGGGCCTCATGGACTCTTGCCAATATGAAAGAAATGAATTTATCAGGTAAGTTCTTACATAAATTATGTTTTCTTTCATGTAATTGGCAAGAGTCCATGAGCTAGTGACGTATGGGATAGCAAATACCCAAGATGTGGACAAACACAGCCAATTCCGCTGAAAAAAGAATCCACAACCCAAATTAAAAAGTTTTATTCTTATAATGAAAAAAACTGAAATTATAAGCAGAAGAATCAAACTGAAACTGCTGCCTGAAGAACTTTTCTACCAAAAACTGCTTCTGAAGAAGAGAAAACATCAAAATGGTAGAAATTAGTAAAAGTATGCAAAGAAGACCAAGTTGCTGCTTTGCAAATCTGATCAACAGAAGCTTCATTCTTAAAAGCCCAGGAAGTAGAAACTGACCTAGTAGAATGAGCCATAATCCTCTGAGGCGGGGATTTACCCAACTCCACATAAGCATGATGAATGAAAAGTTTTAACCAAGAAGCCAACGAAATAGCAGAAGCTTTCTGACCTTTCTTAGGACCAGAAAAGATAACACATAGACTAGAAGTCTTTCTGAAATCTTTAGTAGCTTCAACATAATATTTCAAAGCTCTTACCACATCCAAAGAATGCAAAGATCTTTCCAAAGAATTCTTAGGATTAGGACACAACGAAGGGACAACAATTTCTCTACTAATGTTGTTGAAATTCACAACCTTAGGTAAAAATTTAAATGAAGTCCGCAAAACTGCCTTATCCTGATGAAAAATCAGAAAAGGAGATTCACAAGAAAGAGCAGATAATTCAGAAACTCTTCTAGCAGAAGAGATGGCCAAAAGAAACAATACTTTCCAAGAAATTAACTTAATATCCAGAGAATGCATAGGCTCAAACGGAGGAGCTTGTAAAGCTCTCAAAACCAAATTAAGACTCCAAGGAGGAGAGATTGACTTAATGACAGGCTTGATACGAACCAAAGCCTGTACAAAACAACGAATGTCAGAAAGATTAGCAATTTTTCTGTAAAACAGAACAGAAAGAGCAGAGATTTGTCCTTTCAAGGAACCTGCGGACAAACCCTTATCCAAACCATCCTGAAGAAATTGTAAAATTCTAGGAATTCTAAAAGAATGGCAAGAGAACTTATGAGAGGAACAAAATTAAATGTAAGTCTTCCAAACTCGGTAATAAATCTTTCTAGACACAGATTTACAAGCCTGCAACATAGTATTAATCACTGAGTCAGATAAACCTCTATGACTAAGCACTAAGCGTTCAATCTTCATACCTTCAAATTTAATGATTTGAGATCATGATGGAAAAACGGACCTTGAGATAGAAGGTCTGACCTTAACAGAAGTGGCCAAGTTTGGCAACTGGACATCCAAACAAGATCCGCATACCAAAACCTGTGTGGCCATGCTGGAGCCACCAGCAAAACAAACAAACGTTCCATTATGATTTTGGAAATCACTCTTGGAAGAAGAACTAGAGGCGGAAAGATATAAGCAGGTTGATAATTCCAAGGAAGTGACAACGCATCCACTGCTTCTTCCTGAGGATCCCTGGATCTGGACAGATACCTGGGAAGTTTCCTGTTTAGATGAGAAGCCATCAGATCTATTTCTGGAAGCCCCCATATCTGAACAATCTGAAGAAACACCTCTGGGTGAAGAGACCATTCTCCCGGATGTAAAGTCTGGTGACCGAGATCATCAGCTTCCCAATTGTCTATACCTGGGATATGAACTGCAGAGATTAGACAGGAGCTGGATTCCGCCCATGCAAGTACCCGAGATACTTCTTTCATAGCCTGAGGACTGTGAGTCCCGCCTTGATGATTGACATATGCCACGGTTGTGACATTGTCTGTCTGAAAACAAATAAACGATTCTCTCTTCAGAAGAGGCCAGAACTGAAGAGCTCTGAAAATCGCACAGAGTTCCAAAATATTGATTGGTAATCTCGCCCATTGAGATTTCCAAACCCTCTGCGCTGTCAGAGATCCCCAGACAGCTCCCCAACCTGAAAGACTCGCATCTGTTGAAATCACAGTCCAGGTTGGACGAACAAAAGAGGCCCCTTGAACTAAACGGTGGTAATTTAACCACCAAGTCAGAGATAGTCGAGTATTGGGATTTAACCCTTTAAGGACACAGCTTTCAGTTTGCTCAATTGTTTTATGACGGAAAAATTCTGTCATATGTCCTTAAGAGGTTAAGGATATCAATTGTGATATCTTTGTATAATCCCTCCACCAAAGGTTCAGCATACAAAGCTGAAGAGGTCTCATGTGAAAACGAGCAAAGGGGATCGCGTCCGATGCTGCAGTCATGAGACCTAAAACTTCCATGCACATAGCTACTGAAGGGAATGACCGAGACTGAAGGTTCCGACAAGCTGAAACCAATTTCAGACGTCTTTTGTCTGTTAGAGACAAAGTCATTGATACTGAATCTATTTGGAATCCCAAAAAGGTTACCCTTGTCAGAGGAATCAAGGAACTTTTTGGTAAATTGATCCTCCAACCATGTTCTTGAAGAAACAACACGAGTTGATTTGTGTGAGATTCTGCAGAATGTAAAGACTGAGCAAGTACCAAGATATCGTCCAAATAAGGAAACACTGCAATACCACACTCTCTGATTACAGAGAGAAGGGCACCGAGAACCTTTGAGAAGATCCTTGGAGCTGTTGCTAGGCCAAAAGGAAGAGCAACAAACTGGTAATGCTTGTCTAGAAAAGAGAATCTCAGGAACTGATAGTGATCTGGATGAATTGGAATATGAAGATATGCATTCTGTAAGTCTATTGTGGACATATAATGCCCTTGCTGAACAAAAGGCAGAATAGTCCTTATAGTCACCATTTGAATGTTGGTATCCTTACATAACGATTCAAAATTTTTAGATCCAGAACTGGTCTGAAAGAATTCTCTTTCTTTGGTACAATGAACAGATTTGAATAAAACCCCAGACCCCGTTCCAGATATGGAACTGGCACAATTACCCCAGATGACTCCAGGTCTGAAACACATTTCAGAAAAGCCTGAGCCTTTACTGGGTTTATTGGCATGCGTGAGAGAAAGAACCTGCTCACAGGCGGTCTTACCTTGAAACCTATTCTGTACCCTTGAGAAGCAATGTTCTGAATCCAATGATTTTGAATTGAACTGATCCAAACATCTTTGAAAAATCGTAATCTGCCCCCTACCAGCTGTGCTGGAATGAGGGCCGCACCTTCATGCGGACTTTGGGGCTGGTTTTAATTTTCTAAAAGGCTTGGATTTATTCCAGACTGCAGAAGGCTTCCAATTGGAAACCGTTCCTTTAGGGGAAGGGTCAGGCTTCTGTTCCTTATTCTGACGAAAGGAACGAAAATGGTTAGAAGCCCTAAATTTACCCTTAGATTTTTTATCCTGAGGCAAAAAAGCTCCCTTCCCCCCAGTGACAGTTGAAATAATAGAATCCAACTGAGAACCAAATAATTTATTACCTTGGAAAGAAAGAGATAGCAATGTTGACTTAGAAGTCATATCAGCATTCCAAGATTTAAGCCATAAAGCTCTTCTAGCTAAAATAGCTAAAGACATATACCTGACATCAATTCTAATAACATCAAAAATGGCATCACAAATGAAATTATTAGCATGTTGAAGAAGCTTAACAATGCTATACACATTATGATCTGGTACTTGTTGCGCTAACGCCTCCAACCAAAAAGTTGACGCTGCAGCAACAACAGCCAAAGAAATAGCAGGCCTAAGAAGATTACCTGAACATAAATAAGCCTTCCTTAGAAAAGATTCAAGCTTCCTATCTAAAGGATCTCTAAAAGAAGTACTATCTGCCGTAGGAATAGTAGTACGTTTAGCAAGAGTAGAGATAGCCCCATCAACTTTGGGGATTTTTTCCCAAAACTCTATCAGCCGGCAAAGGGTACAGTCTCTTAAACCTTAAAGAAGGAGTAAATGAAGTACCCAAACTATTCCATTCCCTAGAAATTATATCTGAAATAGCATCAGGAACTGGAAAAACCTCTGGAATAACTACATGAGGTTTAAAAACCGAATTTAAATGTTTACTGTTTTTAATATAAAGAGGACTAGACTCCTCCATATCTAATGCAATCAACACCTCTTTAAGTAAAGAACAAATAAACTCCATCTTAAATAAATATGAAGATTTGTCAGTGTCAATATCTGAGGCAGAATCTTCTGAACAGATAGATCCTCATCAGAGATAGATAAATTAGAATGTTGGCGGTCATTTAAAAATTCATCTGATTTATGAGAAGTTTTAAAAGACCTTTTATGTTTATTAGAACGTGGTATAACAGACAGAGCCTTCTGAATAGAATTAGAAACAAATTCTCTTACATTAACGGGAATATCTTGAACATTAGATGTTGAAGGAACAACAACAGGTAATGGACTACTACTAATGGAAATATTATCAGCTTTTGAAAGTTTATCATGACAACTAACACAAACTACAGCCGGAGGAACAGTTACCACAAGTTTACAACAAATGCACTTAGCTTTGGTAGAACCGACATCAGGCAGCAGCTTTCCAGAAGTAGATTCTGATACAGGGTCAGATTGCGACATCTTGCAATATGTAATAGAAAAAAACAACATATAAAGCAAAATTATCAAATTCCTTAAATGACAGTTTCAGGAATGGGAAAAAATGTAAACAGAACAAGCCTCTAGGAACCAGAAGCAAAAAGAAACTGAGACTTAAATAATGTCAAAAAAAACGGCGCCATGTATGACGCCCACAATTGACAATTTTTTTGGCGCCAAAAATGTCTGCAACAAACATGAGCGTCATAGATGACGCAACTGCGTGAAAACTCTGTGTCAACTACGACGCCGGAAATGACGTCATAAACGTCAACAAACGTAATTTTCGCGCCAAAAAAGTCTCGCGCCAAAAATGACGCAATAAATTCTAGCATTTTTTGCACCCGCGAGCCTAACAGCCCGCAATTTAGAAAGAAAAGTCAATTTGAAAGTCAAATTTTCAGGTAAGAAAATTTTTTTTTATTCATATGCATTTCCCAAAAAATGAAACTGACAGTCTGAATGAAGGAAATATACTGATTAACCTGAATCATGGCAAATATAAGTATAAAACATATATTTAGAACTTTACATATAAAGTGCCAAACCATAGCTGAGAGTGTCAGAAATAAAATAAGACATACTTACCAAAAGACACTCATCTACATATAGTAGATAGCCAAACCAGTACTGAAACGAGAATCAGTAGAGGTAATGGTATATAAGAGTATATTGTCGATCTGAAAAGGGAGGTAGGAGAAGAGATCTCTACGACCGATAACAGAGAACCTATGAAATAGATCCCCGATAGGATGACCATAGCATTCAATAGGCAATACTCCCTTCACATCCCTCTATAATTCACTGCACTCTGAGAGGAAAACCAGGCTTCAGCATGCTGCAAAGCGCATATCAACGTAGAAATCTAGCACAAACTTCACCAACTTCATAGGAGGCAAAGTTTGTAAAACTGAATTGTGGGTGTGGTGGGGGGTGTATTTATAGGTATTTTGAGGTTTGGGAAACTTTGCCCCTCCTGGTAGGAATGTATATCCCATACGTCACTAACTCATGGACTCTTGCCAATTACATGAAAGAAAGGTATATTACTCAAAGATTTGATGAGCATGATTATGACGGAGCATTCAATTTGAATAAACCTTATAATGTACTCTTCTAATAATATATATTTATTTTAGTAGTTTAATTGTAAAATATCAAAGCTTCTTAGTCTACACTTTTGTGCTTCAGAACATGGATTGCACAACACAAATTTAGACAACAATCATTAAGTGATACACACATGATAAACATTAAATGTTCCGTGTACTGTGTTTTTGTTCCTGATGTACAAAATACAGATAAGTACATTTAAATATTAATCCGATAAAATTATATATTTACTTAAAATTGCATGCTCCATCTAAATAATGAAAATCATTAATTTTGCTCAGTATCTCTTTAAAGCAACATTTGATGTGTGTACTTGAGCACCAGTGACACGTTTGAAATATTGGATTTTAACGTGTACACATTGTTTTACAGATATGGATGGTGTATGTGTGACAGAGGAGAATGTGGTTCCCTTGGTGTCTGATGGTATGTCAAATATATATATGTATATAACAACATGTATATAGCGTGTATTTTGTAGAAATTATATTTTTTGATAAAAATAAAGTCTACACATTGGTCCTGTTAAAAAATATTATCACATTAATTTTCAAATACACTACTGCCCCCCTTTCTATATCATGCAGCAGGAACATAGAAATTAAGAATTTGTTTTTTATTTAGGTATAAATTGACATGAATGACATCATGATGTCACATGCATATTTAATTCAATCCCACAATAATAATCTTATAATTGTACAGACTGTCATTGCTATTCATCTGAGTGCCTAGATGCACACCAGCTCGTTGTGTCATTAGTGTTCTGAGTTTCTCAGCCATTTCTAAGTATACATAAAACATAATCATGTGGAAATTCCTTGATTTAATTTAATGATGCATGATCTGTAAAGGGTGCACGAGTATGTTGGCATATTCATCTAAGCTTTGATTTTTACATGATTTATGTGTAGACTGTCCATTTCACTACGACAAACATTAATATTTCTCTAACCAAAAATGTTCGTTTGAATGTGTCTATTAATATTGGGATGACATACATTTAATCATAATGTAAAAGATATATTCAAAAAACATACTATGGAAATGTAATGTCAGATAGCATTCCATTCTTAAAAGTTAATAGGAAAGGTACTGTCTACTGTGTAAATGTTTAGAATAGTAATTGATTGAACAATCAAGGTTTTAAAAAAAAAAATAACATTATCAAGGCAATTATCTTAATATATTCTGCCATCAGTGATTACCTTGTTTCGAAGCCTATGTGGAGTGGTCATTTATATTTGCTCATATGACACACTTCCATATTGTCCAATTAGTGGACTCTCATAAATTAATCCATGGCCATGTATCTAAAAGTAAAAGAACAAAGAAACAACAATGGCACTAAAAATGGCAGTCCCCACTTGTTACTAGGTGAAAATGTTGGCATTATATCAATCCGGTATGATTTGTGCAATATTACATACGTTATCTAGTGTGTGGGTTGGTGCTCTGCATTAAGCTAAACGTGAACAAGAAAATCTGGATAAAGAAATATCCACAAAAAGTATGCATTTAGCACTCTTATGCCCAGACTAGGAAATAGGCAGTATTCCAGAAAGTTAAAACATGACTTTTATTCAAATCGTTAAAATGATTCCTGTGAATCTACACAAAACTAACACACATAAATTAAAATCGAAACTCTGTGAGGCTAATAGTATAGTGTATATGAGGTGGTGGTATATATCGGATAGTAATGGGCCTTATCCTAATAGTTATTCACCACATCTTTATCAACCTAATAGTGTAGGTCTAGTTAGCTAATACATATTAATATCTATATCGAGCAACTAGTTGATCTAATTACACATGGGATACACACTGGTAGGATCTAATGTATTTGGATACTTTAGATTTGTAACCGTTTCTTAATCTTATAGACTGGGTATCTACTGTGAGGTTAGCTGTCACTTGTGATGTTTATAATGAGAATATTTATATAGGTCTGTGCATGTGTGTTCCGTTGAAATCAAATCTACTTGCAAAGGGGGGGCAGTGTAAGTCCATCAATGTGAAGCTTATGTTCTTTAATGAAAGTTACTAATTTGTTGATATCCTTATGTCTTTCTACTGTCCATTTTATGAGTCCCTAATAATGTATGTACATCATCACACTGAGCAGCTATGTCCACATGCAGCCCTATCTGAGATAGAAAGACTGCCTAACACACGGCCAAACAGCTCTATTAAGGATTATCGTACTGTATTATAGCAGCACGATAGATTATTGGACTTTTACTAAGTGACAAGATGATGTATATCATGACCCTATATGTGTCACGATATGGATAATAACACGAGTCTCAACACAACATACAATACAAGATTATTTCATTAAAGGGACACGGATGTGCCCAATTGAATACCCCCACTCAGTGTGCAAAGAATAATAAAGGATAATAAAGTATACCTCTATCTCCCTGAAAACATCCCAGTAGAATTATTACACTGTTCCAGTAGAAAGACATAAGGATATCAACGAATTAGTAACTTTCACATTGATGGACTTACACTGCCCCCCCCCTTTGCAAGTAGATTTGACTTCAACGGAACACACATGCGCAGACCTATATAAAGTGCAATACCGGGTAGACATTTATAATATGCGATTATTGCACAATACAAGTTTTATTCCGCGTATTTGGATACTGACATTCTCATTATAAACGTCACAAGTGACAGCTAACCTCACAGTAAATACCCAGTCTATAAGATTAGGAAACGGTTACAAATCTAAAGTATCCAAATACATTACATCCTACCAGTGTGTATCCCATGTGTAATTAGATCAACTAGTTGCTCAATATAGATATTAATATGTATTAGCTAACTAGACCTACACTATTAGGTTGATAAAGATGTGGTGAATAACTATTAGGATAAGGCCCATTATTATCCGATATATACCACCACCTCACATACACTATACTATTAGCCTCACAGAGTTTCGATTTTAATTTATATGTGTTAGTTTTGTGGAGATTCACAGGAATCATTTTAACGATTTGAATAAAAGTCATGTTTTAACTTTCTGGAATACTGCCTATTTCCTAGTCTGGGCATAAGAGTGCTAAATGCATACTTTTTGTGGATATTTCTTTATCCACATTTTCTTGTTCATGTATGTAAAAGTACTCTATGTTGTTCACATTTAATAATGCACACTAGATGTGATCCAATGACAAGTACATTACATAAGAGATGGACCTCTATGGCTTTTCAATATCAAATGCATACATGTGTACTGATATACATTATCAAAAAGAGAAATGTAATATTGTAAAATCATAACACATAATGGGGACTTTGCAACATATGCTTTTTAATGTATGGATCAAACGTTCAAGAATAAGTACCAGTGAGCAAACATTAGAGTTTCAAGGATCAATTTCAAAAGATTGAAAATTAGACTTGCTTCAAATCAATTAAGACCTTTAAACATATTCATTAGTGTGACTTTGTCTAATTTGTGAGCAAAATAAATAATTACATATTTCAAATAATGATGAATATTATTTTGAAATGTAAATAATATATTTTTATATAATATATGCATTGAAACTATTTATAATATATTTCAGATGGGCCTTCCACTTCTGGGCATCACCCTACCACACCTTCCGAACCTACCCCCTGCCCCCTCCTCACCACTCTTCCCATCATTCCCATCCTGCCCCTTCCCAACCTCCCCCCCTGGCCGCCCCTCGCCACTTTCCCCGTCATTCCCGTCCTGGCCCTTCCAAAGCTGTCCTACCTGCCCTTTGCCAGTCTCCCTGTCTTTCCCATCCTGCTCCTGCCCCACCTGCCCAGGTCCCAACTGCCCAGGCCCCACCTTCCCCACCTGCCCAGGCCCCACATTCCCCACTTGTGCGTGCCCCACCTTGCCCCGTCCATCCTCTCCACCAACCCATTTTCCCTGATCCTCACCTTCCTCGGCTTGGGTATCCTGTTCACCTTCCCAGCCACAGATGTAAGTGTCATTATAAATCAACATTAGACCATACATTTTTAAAGTGACATTATACTGATCTAATTATACCTAAATTTATTTTGAATTGAAAACTTTATTTATAAAACTTATATTTCTGATACAGTATGAATGTAAATGTTTCATATTCACATTCTTTTAAATTGTCATCAACATGTTTCTTTTAAAAAATTATATGGTCTAGATTTTGGATACATAATCTAGAACATATTTAATGAGAAATTCTTCTTCTATATAGTATATTTTATTTTATTCTAATCATGATTTGTATTTAAATTTAGTACAATGTCCCTTTGCTATATTTTAATTATGTTCTGTCATTAATATTAATTTTAAATTATTTTTTTTGTTTTGGTTGTGACGCATGGTTGACACTAGAGGCTCTAGCTAGATTGGAGGGAACCATGCTGAGTTGCCATCAGCAGCTGGGAACGATGCAGGATTCCATGTTTCTGCAGCTGCGGCTTAATCGCATTATGCTAATGCACATAAGCTGTATACAGGAAAGGCTGCAAGCTGCAGAAACTCAAGCAGAGGAACGTGAGGAGGATGCCCCAGTAAGTGGACCATCCGGAGATGACCCAAGGAAGCAGGAGTAACTCCTCTATCCATATTCTTTGTTTTATTTGTTGTCTGTTGGCTTAGTTGTTTACTTTTAATATATTTAGTTATGTTGTATGCCTGTTGCATTTTGTTTGCCCTTGTCATAGGGCTCCTAAAGGACTTTGTTGGTCTTTGTTTGCCCTTGACAACTCCCTGAAAGGACTGTGATGCACTATGTCACCTTGTCAGATGGCTCCAAAGGGGCTGTGTTGGCCTTTGTTTACCCTTGTCAACTCCCTCCAAGGAGTGTGATGCACTATGTCACCTTGTCAGATGGCTCCAAAGGGGCTGTGTTGGCCTTTGTTTGCCTTTGTCAACTCCCTGAAAGGACTGTGATGCACTATGTCACCTTGTCACATGGCTCCAAAGGAACTGTGTTGGCCTTTGTTTACACTTGTCAACTCCCTCCAAGGACTGTGATGCACTATGTCACCTTGTCAAATGGCTCCAAAGGGGCTGTGTTGGCCTTTGTTTGCCCTTGTCAACTCCCTGAAAGGACTGTGATGCACTATGTCACCTTGTCAGATGGCTACAAAGGGGACTGTGTTATCCTTCTGACTTATTTGTCCTATTATATTATTTAATTATGTTTTATGACCTTCATAAATCATATTTATCATAATAAAACTAATCTTTTAATTAAAAAAAAAGTTATATTTATTTATTAATGTCATTTCTAATAAAAGTGATTTTATGCTAATAATTCTTAAGTGATGCTGACAAGTTATTTCTTTATGGATATGCATTTATAAGGTACTTTTCAATATCTATTTTTGTTTTACTCAACATACACATATAATATATTTAAAACAGACTATAATCTAAATGTTGACAGCACATATATTCCAATTCTCATGAAATCTTATTGTAGTAGTAGAACATACAAAATCACTGTGTGTAATGCACACATATTTTAGATGAATAATCTCTTTCTATAATGTTTTATTATATTTAATTATCAAACGATATATTGCTATAGGTAACATATAATGTATAAACAATACACATTTTCATGATGTATATAGTAGCATTATTTCTGTTAAACCTTGATGCTTCCTAAATATTTCCTAATCTTACTATTCTAATGAAATATGTATTTATTAACAACAATGGATTATATTTCACATATCACTTTATTATGTAATCTAGCGTTACATTATGTGAAAATTTGCATTACATAGATCTAACACGCTTGCTATTTAACAATATAGCACATGCTAGTTTTTGAAATAGAAATACAATTGTTATTGACATGCAAAGGTGTCATTTATGTAATTTGATTGGATCCCATTGTTCTGCGATATTGTATGCGCCATATTGCGTAAGAGCTCACATGCAAAGGTGTAAATTCCGTAATTTTATTGGATCACCTTGTTCCGCAATATTGGATGCACATTGTTGCGTAAAACATAACATGCAAAGGTGTAAAGTCTGTAATTTTCTTAGATCACGTTGTTCCACGATATTGGATACGCCATGTTGCCTAATATGTCACATGCAAAAGTGTAAATTCTGTAATTTGATTGATCACGTGATTCCGCGATATTGGATGCTCCATGTTGCCTAAGACGTCACATGCAAAGGTGTCAAATCCGTAATTTTATTCATCACGTTGTTCTGCGATATTGGATGTGCCATTTTGCATAAGACATCACACATGCAAAGGTGTAAATTCCATTTTCTCCAACATAGGTGTGTCCGGTCCACGGCGTCATCCTTACTTGTGGGATATTCTCTTCCCCAACAGGAAATAGCAAAGAGCCCAGCAAAGCTGGTCACATGATCCCTCCTAGGCTCCGCCTTCCCCAGTCATTCTCTTTGCCGTTGTACAGGCAACATCTCCACAGAGATGGCTTAGAGTTTTTTGGTGTTTAACTGTAGTTTTTATTATTCAATCAAGAGTTTGTTATTTTAAAATAGTGCTGGTATGTACTATTTACTCTGAAACAGAAAAGAGATGAAGATTTCTGTTTGTAAGAGGAAAATGATTTTAGCAACCGTTACTAAAATCGATGGCTGTTTCCACACAGGACTGTTGAGAGGAATTAACTTCAGTTGGGGGAAACAGTGAGCAGACTTTTGCTGCTTGAGGTATGACACATTTCTAACAAGACGATGTAATGCTGGAAGCTGTCATTTTCCCTATGGGATCCGGTAAGCCATTTTTATTACATAAGAAAAAAAGGGCTTCACAAGGGCTTTTAAGACTGTAGACATTTTCTGGGCTGAAACGATTGATATATAAGCAAATTTTATACTTCATAGCTTTGAGGAATTATTTTATTCTTGGGAATTATGTAAAATAACCGGCAGGCACTGTATTGGACACCTTATTCTCTAGGGGCTTTCCCTAATCATAGGCAGAGCCTCATTTTCGCGCCTCTATTGCGCACTTGTTTTTGGGAAGCATGACATGCAGATGCATGTGTGAGGAGCTCTGATACATAGAAAAGACTTTCTGAAGGCGTCATTTGGTATCGTATTCCCCTTTGGGCTTGGTTGGGTCTCAGCAAAGCAGATACCAGGGACTGTAAAGGGGTTAAATATAAAAACGGCTCCGGTTCCGTTATTTTAAGAGTTAAAGCTTTCAAATTTGGTGTGCAATACTTTTAAGGCTTTAAGACACTGTGGTGAAATTTTGGTGAATTTTGAACAATTCCTTCATACTTTTTCACATTTGCAGTAATAAAGTGTGTTCAGTTTAAAATTTAAAGTGACAGTAACGGTTTTATTTTAAAACGTTTTTTGTACTTTGTTATCAAGTTTATGCCTGTTTAACATGTCTGAACTACCAGATAGACTGTGTTCTGTATGTGGGGAAGCCAAGGTTCCTTCTCATTTAAATAGATGTGATTTATGTGACACAAAATTTAGAGAAAATGATGCCCAAGATGATTCCTCAAGTGAGGGGAGTAAGCATGGTACTGCATCATCCCCTCCTTCGTCTACACCAGTCTTGCCCACACAGGAGGCCCCTAGTACATCTAGTGCGCCAATACTCCTTACTATGCAACAATTAACGGCTGTAATGGATAATTCTATCAAAAACATTTTAGCCAAAATGCCCACTTATCAGCGAAAGCGCGACTGCTCTGTTTTAGAAAATACTGAAGAGCATGAGGACGCTGATGATATTGGTTCTGAAGTGCCCCTACACCAGTCTGAGGGGGCCAGGGAGGTTTTGTCTGAGGGAGAAATTTCAGATTCAGGGAAAATTTCTCAACAAGCTGAACCTGATGTGATTACATTTAAATTTAAATTGGAACATCTCCGCGCCCTGCTTAAGGAGGTGTTATCTACTCTGGATGATTGTGAGAATTTGGTCATTCCAGAGAAATTATGTAAAATGGACAAGTTCCTAGAGGTCCCGGGGCCCCCCGAAGCTTTTCCTATACCCAAGCGGGTGGCGGACATTGTAAATAAAGAATGGGAAAGGCCCGGCATACCTTTCGTCCCTCCCCCTATATTTAAGAAATTGTTTCCTATGGTCGACCCCAGAAAGGACTTATGGCAGACAGTCCCCAAGGTCGAGGGGGCGGTTTCTACTCTAAACAAACGCACCACTATACCCATAGAAGATAGTTGTGCTTTCAAAGATCCTATGGATAAAAAATTAGAGGGTTTGCTTAAAAAGATGTTTGTTCAGCAAGGTTACCTTCTACAACCAATTTCATGCATTGTTCCTGTCACTACAGCAGCGTGTTTCTGGTTCGATGAACTAGAAAAGGCGCTCAATAAAGATTCTTCTTATGAGGAGATTTTGGACAGAATTCATGCTCTCAAATTGGCTAACTCTTTCACCCTAGACGCCACTTTGCAATTGGCTAGATTAGCGGCGAAAAATTCTGGGTTTGCTATTGTGGCGCGCAGAGCGCTTTGGCTAAAATCTTGGTCAGCGGATGCGTCTTCCAAGAACAAATTGCTTAACATTCCTTTCAAGGGGAAAACGCTGTTTGGCCCTGACTTGAAAGAGATTATTTCTGATATCACTGGGGGCAAGGACCACGCCCTTCCTCAGGATAGGTCTTTCAAGGCCAAAAATAAACCTAATTTTCGTCCCTTTCGCAGAAACGAACCAGCCCCAAGTGCTACGTCCTCTAAGCAAGAGGGTAATACTTCTCAAGCCAAGCCAGCCTGGAGGCCGATGCAAGGCTGGAACAAGGGTAAGCAGGCCAAGAAACCTGCCACTGCTACCAAGACAGCATGAGATGTTGTCCCCCGATCCGGGACCGGATCTGGTGGGGGGCAGACTCTCTCTCTTCGCTCAGGCTTGGGCAAGAGATGTTCTGGATCCTTGGGCGCTAGAAATAGTCTCCCAAGGTTATCTTCTGGAATTCAAGGGGCTTCCCCCAAGGGGGAGGTTCCACAGGTCTCAATTGTCTTCAGACCACATAAAAAAACAGGCATTCTTACATTGTGTAGAAGACCTGTTAAAAATGGGAGTGATTCATCCTGTTCCATTAGGAGAACAAGGGATGGGGTTCTACTCCAATCTGTTCGTAGTTCCCAAAAAAGAGGGAACATTCAGACCAATCTTAGATCTCAAGATCCTAAACAAGTTTCTCAAGGTTCCATCGTTCAAAATGGAAACCATTCGAACAATTCTTCCTTCCATCCAGGAAGGTCAATTCATGACCACGGTGGATTTAAAGGATGCGTATCTACATATTCCTATCCACAAGGAACATCATCGGTTCCTAAGGTTCGCATTTCTGGACAAGCATTACCAGTTTGTGGCACTTCCGTTCGGATTAGCCACTGCTCCAAGAATTTTCACAAAGGTACTAGGGTCCCTTCTAGCGGTGCTAAGACCAAGGGGCATTGCAGTAGTACCTTACTTGGACGACATACTGATTCAAGCGTCGTCCCTTCCACAAGCAAAGGCTCACACGGACATTGTCCTGGCCTTTCTCAGATCTCACGGGTGGAAAGTGAACGTAGAAAAAAGTTCTCTATCTCCATCAACAAGGGTTCCCTTCTTGGGAACAGTAATAGACTCCTTAGAAATGAGGATCTTTCTGACAGAGGCCAGAAAATCAAAACTTCTAAACTCTTGTCAAATACTTCATTCTGTTCCTCTTCCTTCCATAGCGCAGTGCATGGAAGTAATAGGTTTGATGGTAGCGGCAATGGACATAGTTCCTTTTGCGCGAATTCATCTAAGACCATTACAACTGTGCATGCTCAGTCAGTGGAATGGGGATTATACAGACTTGTCTCCGACGATACAAGTAGATCAGAGGACCAGAGATTCACTCCGTTGGTGGCTGTCCCTGGACAACCTGTCACAGGGGATGAGCTTCCGCAGACCAGAGTGGGTCATTGTCACGACCGACGCCAGTCTGGTGGGCTGGGGCGCGGTCTGGGGACCCCTGAAAGCTCAGGGTCTTTGGTCTCGGGAAGAATCTCTTCTCCCGATAAATATTCTGGAATTGAGAGCAATATTCAATGCTCTCAAGGCTTGGCCTCAGCTAGCAAAGGCCAAATTCATACGGTTTCAATCAGACAACATGACGACTGTTGCGTACATCAACCATCAGGGGGGAACAAGGAGTTCCCTGGCGATGGAAGAAGTGACCAAAATCATTCAATGGGCGGAGGCTCACTCCTGCCACTTGTCTGCAATCCACATCCCAGGAGTGGAAAATTGGGAAGCAGATTTTCTGAGTCGTCAGACATTTCATCCGGGGGAGTGGGAACTCCATCCGGAAATCTTTGCCCAAATTACTCAATTGTGGGGCATTCCAGACATGGATCTGATGGCCTCTCGTCAGATTTTTAAGGTTCCTTGCTACGGGTCCAGATCCAGGGATCCCAAGGCGACTCTAGTAGATGCACTAGTAGCACCTTGGACCTTCAAACTAGCTTATGTATTCCCGCCGTTTCCTCTCATCCCCAGGCTGGTAGCCAGGATCAATCAGGAGAGGGCATCGGTGATCTTGATAGCTCCTGCGTGGCCACGCAGGACTTGGTATGCAGACCTGGTGAATATGTCATCGGCTCCACCATGGAAGCTACCTTTGAGACGAGACCTTCTTGTTCAAGGTCCGTTCGAACATCCGAATCTGGTCTCACTCCAACTGACTGCTTGGAGATTGAACGCTTGATCTTATCAAAGCGAGGGTTCTCAGATTCTGTCATTGATACTCTTGTTCAGGCCAGAAAGCCTGTAACTAGAAAAATCTACCACAAAATATGGAAAAAATATATCTGTTGGTGTGAATCTAAAGGATTCCCTTGGGACAAGATAAAAATTCCTAAGATTCTATCCTTTCTTCAAGAAGGTTTGGAGAAAGGATTATCTGCAAGTTCTCTGAAGGGACAGATTTCTGCCTTGTCTGTGTTACTTCACAAAAAGCTGGCAGCTGTGCCAGATGTTCAAGCCTTTGTTCAGGCTCTGGTTAGAATCAAGCCTGTTTACAAACCTTTGACTCCTCCTTGGAGTCTCAATTTAGTTCTTTCAGTTCTTCAGGGGGTTCCGTTTGAACCCTTACATTCCGTTGATATTAAGTTATTATCTTGGAAAGTTTTGTTTTTGGTTGCAATTTCTTCTGCTAGAAGAGTTTCAGAATTATCTGCTCTGCAGTGTTCTCCTCCTTATCTGGTGTTCCATGCAGATAAGGTGGTTTTGCGTACTAAACCTGGTTTTCTTCCGAAAGTTGTTTCTAACAAAAACATTAACCAGGAGATAGTCGTGCCTTCTTTGTGTCCGAATCCAGTTTCAAAGAAGGAACGTTTGTTGCACAATTTGGATGTAGTTCGTGCTCTAAAATTCTATTTAGATGCTACAAAGGATTTTAGACAAACATCTTCCTTGTTTGTTGTTTATTCTGGTAAAAGGAGAGGTCAAAAAGCAACTTCTACCTCTCTCTCTTTTTGGCTTAAAAGCATCATCAGATTGGCTTACGAGACTGCCGGACGGCAGCCTCCTGAAAGAATCACAGCTCATTCCACTAGGGCTGTGGCTTCCACATGGGCCTTCAAGAACGAGGCTTCTGTTGATCAGATATGTAAGGCAGCGACTTGGTCTTCACTGCACACTTTTACTAAATTTTACAAATTTGATACTTTTGCTTCTTCTGGGGCTATTTTTGGGAGAAAGGTTTTGCAAGCCGTGGTGCCTTCCATCTAGGTGACCTGATTTGCTCCCTCCCTTCATCCGTGTCCTAAAGCTTTGGTATTGGTTCCCACAAGTAAGGATGACGCCGTGGACCGGACACACCTATGTTGGAGAAAACAGAATTTATGTTTACCTGATAAATTACTTTCTCCAACGGTGTGTCCGGTCCACGGCCCGCCCTGGTTTTTTAATCAGGTCTGATAATTTATTTTCTTTAACTACAGTCACCACGGTATCATATGATTTCTCCTATGCAAATATTCCTCCTTTACGTCGGTCGAATGACTGGGGAAGGCGGAGCCTAGGAGGGATCATGTGACCAGCTTTGCTGGGCTCTTTGCCATTTCCTGTTGGGGAAGAGAATATCCCACAAGTAAGGATGACGCCGTGGACCGGACACACCGTTGGAGAAAGTAATTTATCAGGTAAACATAAATTCTGTTATTTGATTGGATCACGTTGTTCCGCGATATTGTGTGCGCTATGTTGCGTAAGACCACACATGCAAAGGTGTAAATTCCGTAATTTGATTGGATCACGTTTTTCAGCGATATTGGATGCGCCATGTTGGCGACTGAGAACACAAGTTTAAAAACCATGATTTTCTGAGTTTATAGATTGTGTCAATCTTTTACATTGCTGAAACATCAATGATAAAAGATCTAAAATATTTCGACTGATGGATGTCTCGTGGAAGAAATAAATGAAGTCAATATGTTGTTGATCCTGAATATATTTTGAGTCAAGTGATAATCCATGAATGTTCTGCGATGAATATACTCCATCTTGTTTAATATGTTTGTCAACAATATTTTCGCATTAACAAATAATTTATGTGTTGTGTTTAATTGTATACATAGTAATTTCCGAAACATGTGCATTTTGTATTTGAATTCATTTTTTTATATGCATTCACCTATATCATATGATATATAATGGATCATTTAATTGTGTAACATATAATACATCATGTATACTTTTTAGAGATATTATGTCCAAATATTTATTATTTATTTCAATGTTTAATATTGTGTCAATATTGATTCAACATTGTTGTTATTCAAATATAGCACTATGAGCATGAAATTCAAATGTAACTCTTAAAGGGACATGAAACCCCAAAAGTATATTTCATTAGTTATGTAGAACATACAAATTTAAACAACTTTTCAATTTACTTCTATTATAAAATGTGCTTCATTCTTTTGGTATAATTTGTTGAATGGGCATCAATGCACTACTGGTTTCTAAGTGAACACATGGGTGAGCCAATGACAATCGGCATATAGATGCAGCCACCAATCAGCAGATAGAAGCTAGGTTCTTTGCTGCTCCTGAGCTTTCCTAGATAAACCTTTCAGCAAAGGATAACAAGATAATGAAGCATATTAAATAATATAAGTAAATTTGAAAGTTATTTAAAATGTTATGCTCTGTCAAAATCATGAAAGAGAATTTTCTGCTTTCATGCACCTTTAAATGAAATAGATTTCCAAAATAAGTAAAACACTTTAAGCTAGCTTTCCAAAAATACACTTTATTTTACATATTCAATGTTGTCAACACATCGAAAGAAAAATGGCATACAGGCTTTTTTAAAAAATACAATATTTGCTTTAGAAGCACATGTAGATATACCAATAAGCCATATGGATTAGTATATGTTAGCATATGTTCTTGTGTGTTCTTGTTTAAGCTATGTTGTTTGCATCAACACAGTGATATGCCATCATGTATAATTGCAATGGTCGTTGGTTTGTATTAGAACACGTTTGGACATCACAAACACAAATCAATCTAATCAACAAGCATGTGATGATGTTGTTTCAACACACTTGTAAAACACACTCTGCAAACAATCTGCCTCCATGGACCCGGTCCCATAGAAGCCTATTAAATACAGAGGCCTAGATTTGGAGTTCGGCGGTAGCCGTCAAAACCAGCGTTAGAGGCTCCTAACGCTGGTTTTGGCCGCCCGCTGGTATTTGGAGTCAGTGATTAAAGGGTCTAACGCTCACTTTTCAGCCGCGACTTTTCCAAACCGCAGATCCCCCTACGCCATTTGCGTATCCTATGTTTTCAATGGGATCTTTCTAACGCCGGTATTTAGAGTCGTTTCTGAAGTGAGCGTTAGAGCTCTAACGACAAAACTCCAGCCGCCTGAAAATAGCAGGAGTTAAGAGCTTTCTGGCTAGCGCCGGTTCATAAAGCTCTTAACTACTGTACCCTAAAGTACACTAACACCCATAAACTACCTATGTACCCCTAAACCGAGCTCCCCCCACATCGCCGACACTCGATTAAAATTTTTAACCCCTAATCTGCCGACCGCCACCTACGTTATACTTATGTACCCCTAATCTGCTGCCCCTAACCCCGCCGACCCCTATATTACATTTATTAACCCCTAACCTGCCCCCCACAACGTCGCCGCCAGCTACTTAAAATAATTAACCCCTAATCTTCCGACCGCAAAGCGCCGCCACCTACGTTATCCCTATGTACCCCTAATCTGCTACCCCTAACACCGCCGACCCCTATATTATATTTATTAACCCCTAATCTGCCCCCCTCAACGTCGCCGACACCTGCCTACACTTATTAACCCCTAATCTGCCGAGCGGACCTGAGCGCTACTATAATAAAGTTATTAACCCCTAACCCGCCTCACTAACCCTATAATAAATAGTATTAACCCCCTAATCTGCCCTCCCTAACATCGCCGACACCTAACTTCAATTATTAACCCCTAATCTGACGACCGGAGCTCACCGCTATTCTAATAAATTGATTAACCCCTAAAGCTAAGTCTAACCCTAACACTAACACCCCCCCTAACTTAAATATAATTTACATCTAACGAAATAAATTAACTCTTATTAAATAAATGATTCCTATTTAAAGCTAAATACTTACCTGTAAAATAAATCCTAATATAGCTACAATATAAATTATAATTATATTATAGCTATTTTAGGATTAATATTTATTTTACAGGCAACTTGGTATTTATTTTAACTAGGTACAATAGCTATTAAATAGTTAAGAACTATTTAATAGTTACCTAGTTAAAATAATAACAAATTTACCTGTAAAATAAATCCTAACCTAAGATATAATTAAACCTAACACTACCCTATCAATAAAATAATTAAATAAACTACCTACAATTACCTACAATTAACCTAACTCTACACTATCAATAAATTAATTAAACACAATTCCTACAAATAAATACAATTAAATAAACTAGCTAAAGTACAAAAAATAAAAAAGAACTAAGTTACAAAAAATAAAAAAATATTTACAAACATAAGAAAAATATTACAACAATTTTAAACTAATTACACCTACTCTAAGCCCCCTAATAAAATAACAAACCCCCCAAAATAAAAAATTCCCTACCCTATTCTAAATTAAAAAAGTTACAAGCTCTTTTACCTTACCAGCCCTGAACAGGGCCCTTTGCGGGGCATGCCCCAAGAATTTCAGCTCTTTTGCCTGTAAAAGAATAAATACAATACCCCCCCCAACATTACAACCCACCACCCACATACCCCTAATCTAACCCAAACCCCCCTTAAATAAACCTAACACTAAGCCCCTGAAGATCTTCCTACCTTGTCTTCACCATCCAGGTATCACCGATCCGTCCTGGCTCCAACATCTTCATCCAACCCAAGCGGGGGTTGGCGATCCATCATCCGGTGCTGAAGAGGTCCAGAAGAGGCTCCAAAGTCTTCCTCCTATCCGGCAAGTAGAGGACATCCGGACCGGCAAACATCTTCTCCAAGCGGCATCTTCGATCTTCTTCCATCCGGTGCGGAGCGGGTCCATCTTGAAGCAGGCAACGCGGATCCATCCTCTTCTTCCGTTGTCTCCCGACTAATGACGGTTCCTTTAAGGGACGTCATCCAAGATGGCGTCCCTCGAATTCCGATTGGCTGATAGGATTCTATCAGCCAATCGGAATTAAGGTAGGAATTTTCTGATTGGCTGATGGAATCAGCCAATCAGAATCAAGTTCAATCCGATTGGCTGATCCAATCAGCCAATCAGATTGAGCTCGCATTCTATTGGCTGATCGGAACAGCCAATAGAATGCGAGCTCAATCTGATTGGCTGATTGGATCAGCCAATCGGATTGAACTTGATTCTGATTGGCTGATTCCATCAGCCAATCAGAAAATTCCTACCTTAATTCCGATTGGCTGATAGAATCCTATCAGCCAATCGGAATTCGAGGGACGCCATCTTGGATGACGTCCCTTAAAGGAATCGTCATTAGTCGGGAGACAACGGAAGAAGAGGATGGATCCGCGTCGCCTGCTTCAAGATGGACCCGCTCCGCACCGGATGGAAGAAGATCGAAGATGCCGCTTGGAGAAGATGTTTGCCGGTCCGGATGTCCTCTTCTTGCCGGATAGGAGGAAGACTTTGGAGCCTCTTCTGGACCTCTTCAGCACCGGATGATGGATCGCCAACCCCCGCTTGGGTTGGATGAAGATGTTGGAGCCAGGACGGATCGGTGATACCTGGATGGTGAAGACAAGGTAGGAAGATCTTCAGGGGCTTAGTGTTAGGTTTATTTAAGGGGGGTTTGGGTTAGATTAGGGGTATGTGGGTGGTGGGTTGTAATGTTGGGGGGGGGGTATTGTATTTATTCTTTTACAGGCAAAAGAGCTGAAATTCTTGGGGCATGCCCCGCAAAGGGCCCTGTTCAGGGCTGGTAAGGTAAAAGAGCTTGTAACTTTTTTAATTTAGAATAGGGTAGGGAATTTTTTATTTTGGGGGGCTTTGTTATTTTATTAGGGGGCTTAGAGTAGGTGTAATTAGTTTAAAATTGTTGTAATATTTTTCTTATGTTTGTAAATATTTTTTTATTTTTTGTAACTTAGTTCTTTTTTATTTTTTGTACTTTAGCTAGTTTATTTAATTGTATTTATTTGTAGGAATTGTGTTTAATTAATTTATTGATAGTGTAGTGTTAGGTTAATTGTAGGTAATTGTAGGTAGTTTATTTAATTATTTTATTGATAGGGTAGTGTTAGGTTTAATTATATCTTAGGTTAGGATTTATTTTACAGGTAAATTTGTTATTATTTTAACTAGGTAACTATTAAATAGTTCTTAACTATTTAATAGCTATTGTACCTGGTTAAAATAATTACAAAGTTGCCTGTAAAATAAATATTAATCCTAAAATAGCTATAATATAATTATAATTTATATTGTAGCTATATTAGGATTTATTTTACAGGTAAGTATTTAGCTTTAAATAGGAATCATTTATTTAATAAGAGTTAATTTATTTCGTTAGATGTAAATTATATTTAAGTTAGGGGGGTGTTAGTGTTAGGGTTAGACTTAGCTTTAGGGGTTAATACATTTATTAGAATAGCGGTGAGCTCCGCTCGGCAGATTAGGGGTTAATAATTGAAGGTAGGTGTCGGCGATGTTAGGGAGGGCAGATTAGGGGTTAATACTATTTATGATAGGGTTAGTGAGGCGGATTAGGGGTTAATAACTTTATTATAGTAGCGCTCAGGTCCGCTCGGCAGATTAGGGGTTAATAAGTGTAGGCAGGTGTCGGCGACGTTGAGGGGGGCAGATTAGGGGTTAATAAATATAATATAGGGGTCGGCGATGTTAGGGCAGCAGATTAGGGGTACATAGGTATACTGTAGGTTGCGGCGGTTTACGGAGCGGCAGATTAGGGGTTAAAAAAATATGCAGGGGTCAGCGATAGCGGGGGCGGCAGATTAGGGGTTAATAAGTGTAAGGTTAGGGGTGTTTAGACTCGGGGTACATGTTAGAGTGTTAGGTGCAGACGTAGGAAGTGTTTCCCCATAGGAAACAATGGGGCTGCGTTAGGAGCTGAACGCTGCTTTTTTGCAGGTGTTAGGTTTTTTTCAGCTCAAACAGCCCCATTGTTTCTATGGGGGAATCGTGCACGAGCACGTTTTTGAGGCTGGCCGCGTCCGTAAGCAACTCTGGTATCGAGAGTTGCATTTGCGGTAAAAATGCTCTACGCTCCTTTTTTGGAGCCTAACGCAGCATTTGTTTGAACTCTCGATACCAGAGTTAAATTTATGGTGCGGCCAGAAAAAAGCCCGCGGAGCGTTAACAGCCCTTTTACCGCCAAACTCCAAATCTAGGCCAGAGTGTGCTCCACAAGTGTAAGAAGACAACATCATCACATAATTATCCTTTACACATTAACTTTAAATTCAAAACAATAATATATAAACATAATTATCTCCTTTCCTTCTTCCCACGACAGTGAGGCTCTGGAGTGGTCAAATGCCTCCTCAGACATGTCCTTATTGGAGATGGTTGAGGAAGAGGGGGAGGAGGAGTACTGTGAGTGATTGGGGATTGACCAGGCAGAGGAGGAGATGGAGGCAGCACAGGAGTCGAAGGTCCATGAGCTGATGGTCCAGGCTCTTGTGGTCTTCTCATTTCTGGATATGGTCTGCTTTCCACCTCCCGGAGGACATGAAATATGTAATTTAGAACATTTAACATAGTTGTTTATCCTTCTATAAGGGTGTTAACTGCATTGGTCATAAACTGTGTGTGCGCCTCTTGTGCCCTCCGGGAGTCCTGCATTTCCTGTAGGAAGACCCTCATCAGCTCCACCTCGGACATTGTGTGTGGGGGGGGATGTTTTCGTCAGGGAGAGCTGCTACACGAGTATCTTCTACAGGGGTATCCTCCTGTTCTCTCCGAGGTGACGTGTCACCTTCTGCACCACTCTAATGCCTGTGTGTAGGAGGAGCATGTTCCTGCTGTGTTTCCTCCTCACCGGCCTCAGACTCTGTATATTTAAAATGAAAGAAATAAGAGATATTAGCACAGTTCCAAATAAAGATCTAAATGTTATATTTGAAAGTGTATTAATGAGGCTGCCTTAGTAATTCAATTTTATCCAAAAGAAATCAATATGATTTACGTATTTGAAAACCCGTTTTTCGGATATCTAGATGGTCAATATTAATGTATTTTTGTGTGCTTCTTAAATATGTTTAAATGCACACATAATCTGGATACTAATGTGATAGCTTTTCTTCAAATACAACTTTCTCAAGGTGATTCTAAATGCGTTTTTGGAATAATATTTAAAAAAGTGGAATTGCTATTTTTATTTTGAGTGTAAATCAGTTATGAGGTGGATGAAAAGATATTAGTAAATGTCCTTACCAGCAGATGAGAAGTGCAGGTTCCCGGTATCGATCCCTCCTTCGATCCCGACTAGTGCCACCTCGGAGATGTTTATGACGCATCATTTCCTCTCAGTGGCTGTAGGCGAATCTCTGCTCCAGCCCGCCACCAGTCCCGGTAGTCGCTTGCCTCTCCCTCTGCATTTTTTCTTGAGCTCGCTTTTGCAGTTCCAGTAGCGGTGCTGTATAGATTTCAAGTCCCTCCTAAACTCCCCCACTAAGTTGACAGCATCCCTGATCTCCCCCTACAACCTTTTCTTCGCTGAAGGGGTGGCCTTTGGTGCCTGGAGCCTCCTAGCCCTCTCCATATAGGCCATTATAAGGGCCTCCTTCTCCTCCGTGGTATACCTCTCCTGCCTCTGCCTGGGCTTCCCCTGTGATGTGAGCCTCTGTTCTCTGGACTGTATTGCGCCCTGTCTGCGCTCCTGCCTTGTCCCACTGGGCCCAGCCACTTGTTCGTCTTCAACAATGTGGCTTGGTCCACCCACCCTGACCTCTCCCCCTTCCTCTCTAATTCATCTCCCCCTTCCTCTCCTACTCTCCTCCCTAATCTTCTGCCTCATCTCGTCCCTAATCTGCTGCCTAATTTCATCTCTTATCTCATCACTAATCCTCCTTCCCACCAAACCTTTTCAGATAGTGAAAGTGCACAAATGAAAGGAGGTCAAAATAATGAAAAAAAGTGTAAGGGGTAGTAAGAAACAGACAAACGTATAAAAAAGGACTAAATGAGGGTGTGTAAACAATAAATTGGTCTAAAATTAATAAAATATAACTATGGGATCCCTGCTCATCTGTATCCCTGCTCATCTGCAACCTATTCACTGCATTATAGTGCTCTCTTCTTTAGTGTAACTCTCTTTTGGTATTTGTGTGTGTATATATATATATATATATATATTTTTTATTTTTTTTTTGAGAAAATGATTTTAGGTTTTAATTTAGTCCTGCATTTATTGTAATGTTACCCAATGTCTTACTTCTATTTTTTTGTTAATTGCCATGTGATGTCCAATCCTTATCAATACCTGCTATTATTCTTAAATTTATAGCTGTTATATGCCATAGCTCCCATCTCCTCAAAATGTTACTGTCTTGTTTATCTTAACTTAACTTACCCTGACCTGACCAGAATCTAACTTTCAATTGGCCTTTTAAATTATCTTTTGATTTAGCAATTAAGTAATTTAGTGGACCCAGCTGACTGCCCTGTCTATATATTCAACACTAGCTTGGGCTGTGCATTGCACTGGGGGTGCATTGCCTGGGCAGTATGCATTTTTACAATAGCATATGTTCACATTTCTAAAGTGAACATTTTATAAGCGAGGCACTAAGATAAGAATTATACAAGGGTTGGACAAGGGGCAAGACATAAGGTAAGTACTCTTGTAATATTGTGCTTTGTGTATCTCATTGTTTCCTTATTCAAGTGCTGCTGTAATACTGTGTCTTATGTGTTTAATTGGTTCCCACTTTTGTAAAAATGCTCAATATCTTTATATTCCTTATTGCTACCTCTTGTCTCTATAACAAACTACTTTATTCAATTACTCCTTCCACCTCACCACCTGCACTGTGCATTAGCCCATCTCTCTTAAACTCTCCTTACTTTTGTACTCATGAACTTTATCTATTCCTAAACACTCTCTCTCCCCTTTGCACCTCGCCTCATTACTGCAAATCTGTATCTCATCTCATGTCACTCTCCCTCTTACTTATACCAGCTGCTGGTGACATCTCCCCTAATCCTGGTCCCCAACAACTTCCTAGCTGTGCACATCCATGTGTACCGTTCCATAGACTCAGAAAACAAAACTCTGGTAACCTTACATTCCTCTTGCATCTAAAGCCACTACCTCTTTCATTTGTGCACTCTGGAACTCTCGCTCTGTTTGCAACAAGCTCACTTCTATCCATGACCTCTTTATCTCCCGCTCCCTCAACCTTCTGGCTCTAACAGAAACCTGGCTCTCTCCCCTAGACACAGCATCCACTGCTGCTCTGTCACATGGGGGTCTCCACCTCAGCCACACTCCTAGGTCTGATGATAGACAGGGAGGTGGTGTAGGTATTTTAAAGCAGATAGAACAATGTTAAATATGCGTCTAGGCAGAAGGGAATACTGCACACCTATAATAACGTTCTTTCCCAAAAAACTGTTAGAAATATATTAAAAAAACAAGAGCCTAGGTGGCGCTAAAAGCTGATTCCCAAAGTGTCCACTCAATTATGTTTGTGAGCTATATTGCTATTCCATGGTTGATAATGTGTAGCTTATATGTGAATAAGTCGTGATAAAAATGTGTAGACAAATGCCTATAATAATACACAGTACTAGAAATTCAGATTATTTTATTTATTAAATAGATAGTAAGGTTGACTATACAAAGCTATATTGCCATATTGTGGTTGATAATGTGTTGCTTATATGTTAATAAGTCATGATAGAAGGGTGTAGGCAAATTACTATATTAATATACAGTACTAAAAAATGAGATTACGTTATTTATTATTTAAAATACTTTTTATTGAACATTTTTGTAAGAAACATACAAAGAAAGAAGTACTTTTATCATGACATTCTCATCCCTTCTGGTATATAGGTGTTTGGGGCCAATCAACTGTCTTTGTGCCCAGCTATATACCTTACCACTAAACAGAGTGTGAATCTCAAGCGTGGGCTAAGATTCCTTAGAAAATTTTCCTTTTGATCTTAATCCGTCTTATATAACCAAAAAAGGTGGGTCACATAATTGTGGGATGAGTAGTATTCGTTGCAAACATAGTAAAGTCAATTAGTAAAGTACTAGTTGTAAACAAACCAAACAATTCAAACAATTTCTCCCTCCATTCATATATTAAACAGTGTCTCTTTCTTAAGAATAGTATAGTACCTGAGGGTTGGAGACACTTCTTCCCGCGGCGCACTCCCGTCAACCCCATATCAGCTCATGTGAGTTTCAGACCCTAGACCTCTGTTCTTGTCTACCTATCCAATATAGCCATACTTTTTGTACTGTTTCCCTATTGTTTAGAATTCCTGCTGCTTCCTCGTACATGGTGTAGGTAAGTTGTATTTTATTATATATTTCTGTCCATGTTGGTGCGCCTACTTTCCAGTATCTTGCGATACATATTCTTGTGATTGTGCATAGAATTCTAATGAAGGTGTAGAGGTGTCTGTGATACGTCTCTATGGGTTCATGTAGTAGTGCTTGTTGTATGGTGAGGGTCACCTCCTCATCTATCAACTGGCCTATAAACGAAGATAATTTATTCCATATTTCTTGCACAGATATGCAATCCCACCACATGTGTCTGTATGTGCCTTTTTGTCCGCATCCTCTGTAACACAAGTTACTCCCCTGGGGCTTGAAGTGTGCCGACCTAACTGGGGTCAAATACCACCTGAAGGCTGTTTTTAGTGTGTTCTCTTTTAAGTCAACGCTTAGTAACCCCTTATCTCCCGATTGAAAAATTAACTCCCACTCCTGTTTATGTTTTACTATATCCAGCTCCTTCTCCCATGCTAGCATCACTTGTGTTTTTGGTTCAGAAGGGGGGGACTGGATAGATACATATAGCTTGGATATTGAGCGTTTGAGTCTATGTGGGCAGACACTAGAGATTTCTAACGGAGTGGATACCTTACTAGGTGCATTTTTGAGGAATTCTCGGAGAGAAGATTGCAGTTGTAAATAAATGAACCATTGTAGCTTGAGGGGGGCGATCTTCTCTTGGAGCTGAGAGAAAGGTATCAGTGTGTTCTTCTCTATAATGTCAGCTACCCTGTAGAGACCTTTGTTTTCCCATTTTTCTAGATGTTTATGTGTATCTCCCTGCAATAGGTATCTAATTGGCATTAGCAATGAGTTTTTAGGGAAGATGTCCTCTCTTTTCCTAGTTGTTGACCAAACCTTAATGGTAAGGTGTCTTGTGTGTGAGTCTGAATGATAGCTATCAATCTTATTCTGTTGCGTGGCCCACAGAATGGAGTCCGGGTATGGTCTCCCCTCTAGTTCTGCTTCTAGTTTAATCCAAACAGCTTCTCCCTCTCTTTTCAGTATCATTGCGTCTTGTGCTAATCTCGCTGCTCTATAGTAGTCCATTAGATTAGGTCCCCCGACCCCTCCTAGTGATCTATGTCTATGTATTAGGTGTCTAGAAATTCTTGCCATTTTAGTACCTCTTATGAAAGCTGAGAGATCTGTCTGTAGTCTTTCGATGTCTGCCTTGACAATCTTGATTGGTAGCGCTCTAAATAGATAGAGTACTCGGGGTAATATGGTCATTTTGACGGCAGCCAGTCTACCCATCCAAGAGAAGTTATATTTACGCCATTTTGCTATATCTTGTCTGATTTTTTGAAATAGAGGTAGGTAGTTGTGTTTATATAAGTGTTGTGTTTGTTGAGAAAGATAAATCCCTAAGTACTTAAGTGTGTGCTTAACCCAACGAAAATCAAAGTTTAGCTCCAGTAGCTTCTTAGTTTGGTGAGGAATAGCGATAGGGAGGACCTCACACTTGTCCGAATTAATTTTGTAACCTGAGATAGTCGAAAAGGATGTTAATGCTGCATATAGGTTGGGTAAGGAGATGAGGGGTTTTGTGATGGTCAATAGGATGTCGTCCGCGAATAGGGTCAATTTGTATTCTGATTGTGCTATCTTAACTCCTTCTATATCTGGGTGTGCTCTAATACTTGCTGCCAGAGGTTCAATACAGAGCGCGAAAAGCAGGGGTGACAGGGGGCACCCCTGTCTCGTGCCATTAAGTATGGGGAATATAGCAGATCTGTATCCTCCCGCAGTCACCTGGGCTTGGGGTTGTGAGTATATAGCCTGGATAGCTGTCATGAATGTGCCCTCAAAGCCCATTTTCAGTAAAACCTTGGTCATATACTGCCAGTCAATCCTGTCGAACGCCTTCTCCGCATCCAGCGATAATAGCAGAGAAGGCGTCCTCTGTCTTTCTAGATGGTGAATAATATTAGTAATTCTGCGTAGGTTATCTGGGGCTTCCCTATCTTTCACGAATCCCACCTGATCAGGGTGGACCAAATTGGGGAGAATCTCCTTAAGGCGATTCGCTAGTATCTTAGTAAATAGTTTCAGATCCTGATTTATCAACGAGATTGGGCGGTAGTTCTTACATCTTTTGTGATCTCTATCGGGTTTGGGGATCACCACTATTTTGGCTAGGAGCAGCTCACTCGGGATAGAGTTCCCTTCTAAAATATAGTTACAGACTTTGGTTAGGTGTGGTATTAGGGTGCCGCGGAACAATTTATAATATTCTCCCGTGAAACCATCGGGGCCTGCTGCTTTACCAGGCTTAAGGTCTTTTACTGCTTTCACCACTTCTAAGGCAGTTATTGGGGCATTTAGGGTATCCTTTTGCTCTTTAGTAAGGACTTTTAATGGGCAGTTTGCTAAGAATGTGTCAGTATGTTTATCTGTCCCCGTGTTATGTAAGACTTTTTTCCCATCATACAATTTGCTATAGAAGGTGGCGAATGTGTCAACTATTTCTTGTGGGTTCGAAGTCAATGTTCCCTGATCCGTTTCTATCGTAGGAATGAATGTAGCTTTGCCTCTTTCCCTAATCCTGTGTGCCATAAATTTATCTGGTTTGTTGGCATAGATGAAATAATGTGCCTTCAATTTTTGGATTGCTCTTGCAGCTTGGGAATTTAAAATTTTTGCTAGCATGGTTTTCTTGGTTTGGAGGGTCTGTAATATTGTCTTCTTCCCTGTTAATTTATGTTGTCTTTCCAAAGTTTCTATCTCTTTTTGTAATTGTTCTAATAGATGCCTATTTTGGTGATTTATTCTGGCTTTCTCTTGTATCAGTAGTCCCCTGATCACTGCCTTGTGTGCTGCCCATGTGTTTATAGGGTTGTTTGTGGTGTCTATATTTAATTCCCAGTACTCCACCAGCGACTGCAGAACCTTGTCAAATCTCTGCGGGTGTTTCATAAGAGTCGGATCAAAAGTCCACGATCTTTTTCTATTGCTATCTATCATCCCACTTAACTTTAATAATAGAATAGAGTGGTCCGACCAAACACATGAGTGAATAGTTGAGTTCTGCAGCAACGGGTGGAGCGCCTGACTAACAAAGATGTAATCCAACCTTGTATAGGTGTTATGAGCCGTGGAGAAAAAAGTGGTGTCATTTGTTGCTCCGTATAGCGTGTGCCAAGAGTCCATCAGGGAGTGTGGTGTAAGAGAATCCTGTATCGATTTAACTAATCTATTGTGTCTGTGTTGTTTGTTGGATAAGGGAATGTGTTTAGTTCCCACTAGTGGGGCCATAGAGATATTAAAATCCCCCGCTAGTATAATTTTAGTTTGGGACCATTGGGTTAAGAGATTGGAGACGTGTCTAAAGAAATCATGTTGGTTTTCGTTGGGAGCGTAAATGTTACATAATGTAACCTCAGTATCTAGCATCTTTCCTCTGACTATTAGGTATCGGCCCTCCGGGTCTGCCAAGATGCTTTCGAGGGCAAAGTTAATAGATGAATGTATAAGGATTGAAACTCCTCTTTTTTTAGCAACTGCAGTGGCGTGAAAGTGGGTGCAGAAGTGTTTTGACCAGTATTTTGGAATATTGGTTTTGAGGAAGTGTGTTTCCTGAAGAAACAAGATATTGGCCTTTAGACATGTATATTGGGATATGGCTACCTTTCTTTTGGTATCAGTGTTAAGCCCTCTAACATTATGTGAAACTATATGTATATTAGAAGACATTATGAATTCCCCTGTCCCCTATCTGCGCCCTGAAAGTGTCATGCGTGTCCATGATTACCTTCAGATGTAAAGTCTTACTTGCAGTGATGTTTTGTTTCGGAGCTTGGGGTCCACAGGAGCGCGCCACTGAGGTGTCACTAGAAGGAGAAAAAACAACAAGGGTGAGAAACAAGTCCCATTATTGGGAGCAATAACTAAAACTTTATCCCTAACTTTGGGATAGAACATTTGATATAAATAGCTGGTTAACTGTTGTGAGTTCCCTGTTTATTCCTCAGTTAGAGGGAAGGGCTGGGAGGGCCCATCTAGACATATCAGTTTTATCTTATTAATTAAAGAAAAGAGAGGAAAGTTATTACAAAACAATAGTTCTTGAACAATAACATTAACATAACCCTAGTGGCTCAAGGGTCCTACAGCTTTGCACATCTTTTCTTTTAACTTTTTTTTTTTTTTAAATGTCAAACATAAATGATACATAGCCTGTACTCTTGTCAATTACTTCTGTCACTTAGGCATCCTGTTGCAGGAGATGCCCAAAAAGAGTTTTGCTGTCCCACTTTTAAGTGTTATGCTTCAAAGTTCTTTGTCTCATGAGGTTGAAAGTTGAGATCATTGTCAAAGTTCTTTATCTCTGAGTTCCTTTGTCCTCCGTTTCTTGTATTTTGATGTGTGCCATTTAGATTGGTCCTCTGTCCGCGTAGATGGTGGTTTGGATATTAGGGTTGATTCTCTCTCAGGTAGTGAAGGTGTATCCAGGCCTAGCACCTCACATACTTCGGGGATATCTTCTGGTTCCTTAATAGTTATGACTTTAGTGTCTTTTGTTATGAGTAATGCGAAGGGGAAGCCCCATCTATATGGGATCTGCTTTTGTCTCAGCAAGGATGTAAGTGGACGTAGGGCGCTTCGCCTCTGCAAGGTCCGAAGGCTTAGATCTTGATAGAACTGGATCACATTGCCTTGGAATTTAAAAGTGGGTTGTTTTCTAGCAGCCTGGAGAATCTTTTCTTTATCTGGGAAGAAGGTCATTTTGATCACGACATCTCTGGGAGGAAGGCCCATCTTCGGTTTAGCTTTCAATGCTCTATGAGCTCTTTCGACATGGAAGGTGTAGTCGGAGGGAGAATTTGTGATCTGAGTGAAAAGCTGTGTAAGGTAAGCTAAAAGTTCCCCTCCTGTTATTTCCTCTGGGACTCCTTTCAGTCTGAGATTGTTTCTTCTACTCCTGTTTTCCAGGTCATCTAGTTTATCCTGGAATTCTAGAAGTTGTTGTTGCTGTGATGAGACCGCTTGAGATATTTCATCTACATTCTCAACCATAGCATCTTTCTGGTCTTCGAGCGTGTCTATCCTATTTCCCATATCTGTGAGGTCTGATTTAATCTCTGTGAGACTGCTGGTGACCGAAGAATGGATGGAGTCGATTTTCTCCCAGAGTTTCTCAAAGTTGTCGTTGATGTCTTTTTTTGAAACTAAGGTCTGTAGGTCTGCCTTAGTTAGTGGGGTGTTATCCTCTAGTGGTTGTATGGATTCAAGATCCGAATCCTCCTCTTCCTCCATGTCCTTATTGGGTTTAGCTGGTTGTGATGATTTAAAGAAGGACGATACTGTAGAGGGTTTAGAGGCTTGTTTATCACCTTTTGTCACCCTTCTCGAAGACATTGTGTAGTTGAGAGATGTGTACAATTCTGTTGTAATGGGTGGTATATTCCCACCTATGGGAAGTCGTGTTTAGTATCTTGATTGATTGGACCTTTACTTGTGGCGATGTTGCGGTGTTATGGAGGACAAAAGGATATTAACATCTCATAGAATCAGAGGATTACCCTTCCTCCATGCCTTACTGTGCTAGATGGGCCCTCTCTTGTGAGGTTATCATACGGATTACATGTCCATGGTTAAAGCACAAACAACTGAGTAAAGTACAAACATGTAGCGCCCTTTATTTATAGGAATAGTATGAAAGATATGTAGAGGCTTCTAATCTGGTGTGGTCTTTCCTCCTGTTCCCTTCCTCCAGAGGGCCTTGCTTTCAGAGAAAGTCCTTCTCCCCGGGGTGGTTGTCCTCACAGGACGATCACGGGAAAAGGTATAGGGGGTATGACCTGCCACCTGTTTAGGATGGCAGGAAAGGGGGGGGGAGAAGGCACTGAGGGATTCTGTAGTCCAGGTAATGTCAGGGGGAACAGGATGACCAACCATTAAAAGTGTCAGTATTAGGTAGGTCCTGGGACAGAGGAATGTATGGGGCCTTAGTCTCACAAACCAATGTTAGGGGCTTGTAAAAAGAGGTGATCAGTGAAAGTTCAGGAGGCTAGGCTATATGTAGGGCAGTTTATCTATCTCTGTAGCTCTGCCTAAACTCCCCCATGCTTTCTCTCCATGACCTCTTAGTTTAATAGTCTCTGTGCTGGGCGTTTATAACGGTGCTATGCAACACACTCAGGGCCTTTTCCACTTCCTGGTCAAAGGTGTCCACCTATAACAATCCTACCCTCCTGAGGCCCTTTTCATATTACCCTGCCTTTATCTTGTAGGTTGTCTTAGCCCTATAATGCACGGAGGCCTCTGCAGTGCAGAAGATGGGATCAATAAGCCCCTTTATTGTGTATGGGAGCCCCTGTTGCGGAGACACAATCTTTAAGGGCCTCAATGCCACGTGGGGGTGTACAGGTGCCGGTATATATGACCGGGTATGCCGAGTAATTAAGGGGAGGTAGGAGGGCTATGTGTGGTGCTATTTTCCCTTACGTGCTCACTGTTGAAGAGTGAATGTATCGGCCAGTTCCTCCACTATTGCTCCGGATGCTGTATGTTATCCGGCTTGTGCTGGGGCTAGGAGTACCGTGGTCAAGATGGCGGATTTTTCGCGCCAGTTCTGGAGCAATCAGGTTGACCTCCGCTGCCTCCCTTCACTCACCGCCCTTTCTTCGCCGAAGTTCTATAGCAGGAATCTCCGGTACGTTGTGATTATTGATGGGCTGTCCTCTGTGCCTCCTTGTAGCTCCCTTGCCTTCGGTCTCTGCCTGTCTCGTAGCCGTTTTCGCTCAGTCAGACTGAGCCGAGGTCACAGTTCAATAGACTCTCAGTTATAGTACCGCAGCTCACCGGAGCGGATCCCCGACCCTCCGGTGTGCAGTAGACAGACGATCTTGGTACCAGGGCTTGAGTCTCAGGTGTTTGCAATTTCCAGCCCGTAGTTCTTTTAGTTACCGGTACTATGCCAGGAATGTGGGTTGATGAAACTCTGCTGCCACTGTTATTTTATAGGTCCAGGTACATCAAAGAACACAAGCCTGTGCTCATTAGCCTCTAAATTTTATGAAATAAGTATAATTTTATTGTGTTTTCGGTGAACAGACAGAGAGCTATCTCAGCACACGTCCTCTCTGCTTGGCAGCTAGCTCCGCCCCCCTACGTTATTTATTAAATGGATAATTAGGTTAACTATACAAAGCTAGTAGTACGATTAAAATGGCTAATGACACCAGTGTCTAAAACAATTCTAAAAAAGGTATACGCTAAATGCTGAACAATATGTAATAAAATACTAAAAATATATAACACTAAAAACATCAATTATGTTGCAAATTGCAACAATAAATGTAGCCTTTCTAGGATATGGTTACAGTCATATAAGTAACAGTTTAGATACAAGTATATTTATAACACACTATTATTGCTAAAAACAATTATCGGATAGGGCTGTTTGAGGCTGAGTTACTATAACAAGTGTATCCAAATGTCCATCAATAGCTATTTGTGTTCATTACGGCTCAGTCAGGCTGTTTTTTGGGCAGCAATAATTTTCGACCAATTGGCCTAAATGTTAATAACCTTAGTTGCTTTACCGTATTTAGGTACTCACAGTGCACTGTGGAGATATATCTGGTTAGTCTCCGATTCTTTAGAGCTGGTTTCATTCAAATGTACCGATGTTGGTCTCTGGTCCACTATTTATCTGTGGCCCCTTTGCTTCTGTTTATCAGTGATAACAACTGACTTTAAATCCTTTTAGGTTGCTTGTCTCTCTGTGCTCTCCTTAGAGCGCCTTCCGGTTTGGAGTCCGGTTTGGAGTGCTATTTTTTCAGCCTCCGATGTTAGTGAGCAGTATTTTCTTTGCTCTCCTTGTGCTCCAATCGATCTGTCAGGTTCTACGCGTTTCGGCTGGAAAGCCTTTTTTAAGATACCTGATAGAGTCGTTTATTCGCCTTTTAAAGCCCATTAAGTGTACATCCAATTCTTCTTCACCCTTTCAGTATAGAGTTAGGTAAAACTGTTCAAAGATGTTTAATTTCATTTTGATTTAACCATTTATTTCCTTTAGTGATATATATACTCATTTATTATATTTAGAAAGGCATTTGTTAAATAAAAAATATATTTAATAAAGCATATTAAATAAAACCATTCTATAATGTATGACTTTATTTTGATAAAACCTTCTATAGTATATGACTTAATTTCAATTCGTGTTGGGGAGATTGTTACATTACTAAACTAAATATTTTCAGTATTGTAATATATATTTGCAATGTTATGGTGTATATTTAGAAAATAATTTGTTATTCTAAAACACCTTTATTGTATTATTGGATATATTAGGAGGTATAAATGTATATATTCATATAACAAATTCTATTGTGTTAGTTTCTTTCCTGCACTGGATAAATTATATAACTTCTTTATGTATTCCACTATTAGTGTTGACAATAAGATTCCTCTGTATACTCATTGTAAGGCAAATGTATTTATAATAATAGCTTAATTTTTATTATGTTAATATGTATTAAATAGCTATGTAGGAAGTATTTTTCAAAATTATTTCTAAAATCATCCCTTATTTTTTAGAAATATTCTCAAAAATATTTTTAAAATTATTTTTAAAAATTGAATGGAATTAATCTCCAAAATATTTTCAAAAGTTGAAATGAGATTAATCTAGGATCAATATAGTATTGTATATAATAGTATCTTATCAAATCTGATATTGGATGATATAATGGATAGTAGTAAATTAATAATATATTCATAATAATTCCCAGTGATATTTAGTTGATAATGGAATTTAGATCTAGTTCACTATTAAGTCCTTCGGGGTGTAGGGTTCCCAATTTATAAATTAGTTCCACCTCTTAATGATGTAATCTTTTCTCCATATTTCCTCCTCTCCCATCTTCTTTAATCTTCTTAATCCCTCAATATGTCATATCTTTAGGGTTTCCTCTATGTTTATCAAAAAAGTGTTTGTATAATCTAGTGTCTTCTTTTTCTAATGCTATACACCTAATGGCCTCTAGTTATCAAGCTGTCAACCGCAAATACGCTGGAATTCCGCAGCGCATTTGTGGCGAGGCTGATTCGCCTTAGTTATCAAGCCCTACTGCCTGGCAAAAGTAGAATCTAGTGACGTAACATACGATCCGCCGGACTCAGTCCGACACAGATCGATGCTTACGTTACTACAGATGTTCCGAACGCAAGTTCGGCACAATCTGACCACTTTTGGTAGTTATCAAACTACTAGCAGGTACGCTTGCCACTATTCCGGGCCATAGGAATCAATGGGAGTCTGACCATAGTGAAAGCTCATGTTCGCTGCTGCCCGATATCCCATTGATTCCTATGGGAAACGTCTGCACCTAACACCCTAACATGTACCCCGAGTCTAAACACCCCTAATCTGCCCCCCCTACACTGCCGCAACTAAATAAAGTTATTAACCCCTAAACCGCCGCTCCCGGACCCCGCCGAAACTATAATACACATGTTAACCCCTAAACCGCCGCTCCCTGACCCTGCAGCCACCTACATTATACATATTAACCCCTAATCTGCCGCCCCCTATACCGCCGCCACCTACATAAACTTTATTAAACCCTATCCTGCGGATCCTGGACCCCACCGCAACTAAATAAATTGTTTAACCCCTAAACCGCCGCTCCCGGACCACGCCGCAACTATGATAAATATGTTAACCCCTAAACCTCTGCTCCCGGACCCCACCGCCACCTACATAATACCTATTAACCCTTATCCTGCCCCCCCTATACCGCCGCCACCTATAATAAATGTATTAACCCCTATCCTGCCCCCCTACACTGCCGCCACTATAATAAAATTATTAACCCCTAATCCTAAATCTAACACTAACCCTAACACCCCCTAACTTAAATATTAATTAAATAAATCTAAATAATATTACTCTTATTAACTAAATTAATCCTATTTAAAACTAAATACTTACCTATAAAATAAACCATAAGATAGCTACAATATAACTAATAATTACATTGTAGCTAGCTTAGGGTTTATTTTTATTTTACAGGCAACTTTGTATTTATTTTAACTAGGTACAATAGCTATTAAATAGTTATTAACTATTTAATAGCTACCTAGTTAAAATAAAGACAAATTTACCTGTAAAATAAAAACTAACCTAAGTTATAATTACACCTAACACTACACTATAATTAAATTATTCCTATTTAAAACTAAATACTTACCTGTAAAATAAACCCTAAGATAGCTACAATATAACTAATAATTACATTTGAGCTATTTTAGGATTTATTTTTATTTTACAGGTAACTTTGTATTTATTTTAACTAGGTACAATAGTTATTAAATAGTTATTAACTATTTAATAACTACCTAGCTAAAAGAAATACAAAATTACCTGTAAAATAAATCCTAACCTAAGTTACAATTAAACCTAACACTACACTATCATTAAATTAATTAAATAAATTAGCTACAAATACCTACAATTAAATACAATTAAATAAACTAAACTAAATTACAAAAAAAAACAACACTAAATTACAGAAAATAAAAAAATTGTACATGAATTTTAACCTAATTACACCTAATCTAAGCCCCCTAATAAAATTAAAAAAAAAACAAAATAATAAAAGTCCCTACCCTATTCTACATTACAAAGTAATCAGCTCTTTTACCAGCCCTTAAAAGGGCTTTTTGCGGGGCATTGAACCAAAATGAATCGGCTCTTTTACCTGTAAAAAAAAATACAACCCCCCCAACATTAAAACCCACCACCCACATACCCCTACTCTAACCCACCCAAACCCCCCTTAAAAAAACCTAACATTAAACCCCTGAAGATCTCCCTACCTTGAATCGTCTTCACCCAGCCAGGCCGAAGTCTTCATCCGATGGGGAAGAAGAGGACATGCAGACCGGCAGAAGTCTTCATCCTTTCCTGGCAGAAGAGGACATCCGGACCGGCAGAAGTCTTCATCCTATCCGGGCAGAAGAGGTCATCCGGACCGGCAGACATCTTCATCCAAGCAGCATCTTCTATCTTCATCAGATAGGGGTTAATAGGTATAATGTAGGTGGCGGAGGGGTCCAGGAGCGGCGGTTTAGGGGTTAATATATTTATTATAGTTGCGGTGGGGTCCAGGAGCGGCGGTTTAGGGGTTAACATATTTATTATAGTTGCGGCGGGGTCTAGGAGCGGCGGTTTAGGGGTTAATAACTTTATTTAGTTGTGGGGGGCTCCGGGGGCGCCGGTATAGGGGTTAGAACAGTATAGTATAGTGTGAGTGCTTAGTGACAGGGGTATCAATAAAGCTGTAAAAAAGCCGAAGAGCAGCGAGATTGATGAGTGATAACTATCACAGTCCGCTGCTCATCACCCCATACTTGGTGCGCGGCTTTTTGACAGATTTATTGATAACTTTGGCGAGCGTATTCAGGTCCACGGCGGCGTTGGTAGGTGAGCTTAGGCGAGCATATTGGGCCGGCGAATGCAGGTAAGTAGACGGATTCATAACTAGAAGCCAATGTGTTCTCATATTCTATCTTTCAATTTTTTGCTCGTTTGGCCCAAATATTGCAAATTACACGAGCATTGCAATAGATAATAGAAAAGATTATATTTGTTGTTGTTGATTTTACTGTTTTTGTTTTTTTACTTAACTTGCAAGATTTGCAGTCATGACAAGGAAAATAACCTTAAATTTTTTCCCCATTTAGATCTTTATTTAAATCATTAATTCTTGGTTTATATTCACTGGGTGCAAGCATATTTTTGAGGTTTTTGGCTTTCCTGAAGATTATATTGGGCTGTTGATTCAGTTTTTTTTACCAATTATTGGATCACTTCTTACTAAATGCCAATGCTTTTTAATGATATTTTGGATTTGTTTATGTTGGGTAGAGAATGTTGTTATAAATGCAATATTAAAAGGGTCTTTTTCTTCCGTTTTATTATTTTTATTTTTATTTTGTGATAATAAGTCCTTTCTCTCTATTTTTCTGACTTTGTTTTTGATGTCAACTATATTGTTTATATTATAACCTTTGTCTACAAACCTATTCTCTAGAATTTCTGATTGTTTATCATAATCTATTATTTCAGAGCAATTTCTTCTTATTCTGGAGATTTGGCCCTTTGGAATATTCCTTTTCTTTTAAAAAAGTAGTTGTTATTGTGTTGTCGTATATCAAGATCTCTATATCAAGAAAATGGATGTTACTTTTGCTGTATTCATGTGTAAATATTAAACCTAGATCATTGTTATTTAGGTCTTCCATAAATTCTTTGAATAATTCGGGGTCCCCTTTCCAGATGATGAACACGTCATCAATGAAACGTTTATAGAGCATGAGATTCGCACCCCAATGTGTTTTTGCCAGGATATTTTCCTCAAAGTATCCCACAAATAAATTCGTGTAGCTGGGTGCGAATATCGTGCCCATAGCCGTACCTCTTTGTTGTAAGTAATATCTACCATCAAATTTAAAAAAGTTATTCTCAAGAATGAACTTAATACATTCCAAAATAAAATGTCCTTGTTTTTCTGTCATTTCTATGTCTCTTTTAAAAACATGTTAGTCAATTCTAACCCTCTAGTGTGTTCAATGCACGTATATAAAGAGCTGACGTCACACGTCGCCATTAAATAGTTATCTTCCCATTTTATTTCCTGTATTATATTTAAAAAGTGAGCTGTATCTTTTAGGTGTGACGGTATTTGTTGTACATATTTTTGAAGAAATTTATCAGTGTATTGGTTAAGATTAGAAGTGAGTGAGTCTATACTGGAAATAATGGGTCTGCCTGGGGCATTGGATATATCTTTATGGATTTTGGGAATGAAATAGAATATAGGTGTCCGAGGATAGTCTATAGTGAGGAATTTGTTTTCACTAGAAATTATTATTCCTTCTTCATAGGCTTTTTTAATCAGAATGTTTAGGTTTTTCTTTATCTTATCTGTTGGATTGTTTAACAATTTTTCCATATGTTATTTTATCATTTAGTAATCTATATGCTTCTGTTAAATATTTATCTGTGTCCATAATCACTGTACCCCCACCTTTATCTGCCTGTTTAATAATTATGTTTTTGTTCTCTTTTAGTTCTTTCAAGATCTGATTTTCTTTTTTCATTAAATTCCATTTTATATTTTTCTTAATATCTAATTTATGTATATCTTCCCTAACCTTTTTCTCGAACATTTCAATAGCACTGCCCTTTTCTTTCATGTAATTAGCAAGAGTCCATGAGCTAGTGACGTATGGGATATACATTCCTACCAGGAGGGGCAAAGTTTCCCAAACCTCAAAATGCCCATAAATACACCCCTCACCACACCCACAAATCAGTTTTACAAACTTTGCCTCCTATGGAGGTGGTGAAGTAAGTTTGTGCTAGATTCTACGTTGATATGCACTCCGCAGCAGGTTGGAGCCCGGTTTTCCTCTCAGCGTGCAGTGAATGTCAGAGGGATGTGAGGAGAGTATTGCCTATTTGAATTCAATGATCTCCTTCTACGGGGTCTATTTCATAGGTTCTCTGTTATCGGTCGTAGAGATTCATCTCTTACCTCCCTTTTCAGATTGACGATATACTCTTATTTATGTACCATTACCTCTGCTGATTTTCGTTTCAGTACTGGTTTGGCTTTCTACAACATGTATATGAGTGTCCTGGGGTAAGTAAGTCTTATTTTCTGTGACACTCTAAGCTATGGTTGGGCACTTTTTTATAAAGTTCTAAATATATGTATTCAAACATTTATTTGCCTTGACGCAGGATGTTCAACATTCCTTATTTCAGACAGTCAGTTTCATATTTGGGATAATGCATATGAATAAATCAATTTTTTTCTTACCTTAAAATTTGACTTTTTCCCTGTGGGCTGTTAGGCTCGCGGGGGCTGAAAATGCTTCATTTTATTGCGTCATTCTTGGCGCTGACTTTTTTGGCGCAAAAAAAATTTCTGTTTCCGGCGTCATACGTGTCGCCGGAAGTTGCGTCATTTTTTGACGTTCTTTTGCGCCAAAAGTGTTGGCGTTCCGGATGTGGCGTCATTTTTGGTGCCAAAAGCATTTAGGCGCCAAATAATGTGGGCGTCATTTTTGGCGCTAAAAAAATATGGGCGTCGCTATTGTCTCCACATTATTTAAGTCTCATTATTTATTGCTTCTGGTTGCTAGAAGCTTGTTCACTGGCATTTTTTCCCATTCCTGAAACTGTCATTTAAGGAATTTGATCAATTTTGCTTTATATGTTGTTTTTTCTATTACATATTGCAAGATGTCCCACGTTGAAACTGAGTCAGAAGATACTTCTGGAAAATCGCTGCCTGGTGCTGGAGCTACCAAAGCTAAGTGTATCTGCTGTAAACTTATGGTATCTGTTCCTCCAGCTGTTGTTTGTACTGTTTGTCATGACAAACTTGTTAATGCAGATAATATTTCCTTTAGTACTGTTACATTACCTGATGCTGTTCCGTCAACATCTAATACTCAGAGTGTTCCTGATAACATAAGAGATTTTGTTTCTAAATCCATTAAGAAGGCTATGTCTGTTATTCCTCCTTCTAGTAAACGTAAAAAGTCTTTTAAAACTTCTCATTTTTCAGATGAATTTTTAAATGAACATCATCATTCTGATTCTGATAATGGTTCTTCTGGTTCAGAGGATTCTGTCTCAGAGGTTGATGCTGATAAATCTTCATATTTATTTAAAATGGAATTTATTCGTTCTTTACTTAAAGAAGTCCTAATTGCATTAGAAATTGAGGATTCTGGTCCTCTTGATACTAAATCTAAACGTTTAGATAAGGTTTTTAAATCTCCTGTAGTTATTCCAGAAGTTTTTCCTGTCCCTGGTGCTATTTCTGAAGTAATTTCCAGGGAATGGAATAATTTGGGTAATTCATTTACTCCTTCTAAACATTTTAAGCAATTATATCCTGTGCCATCTGACAGATTAGAGTTTTGGGACAAAATCCCTAAGGTTGATGGGGCTGTCTCTACTTTTGCTAAGCGTACTATTATTCCTACGGCAGATGGTACTTCCTTTAAGGATCCTTTAGATAGGAAAATTGAATCCTTTCTAAGAAAGGCTTACTTGTGTTCAGGTAATCTTCTTAGACCTGCTATATCTTTAGCGGATGTTGCTGCAGCTTCAACTTTTTGGTTAGAAGCTTTAGCGCAACAAGTAACAGATCATAATTCTCATAGCATTATTATTCTTCTTCAACATGCTAATATTTTTATTTGTGATGCCATCTTTGATATCATTAGAGTTGATGTCAGGTATATGTCTCTAGCTATTTTAGCTAGAAGAGCTTTATGGCTTAAAACTTGGAATGCTGATATGTCTTCTAAGTCTACTCTGCTTTCCCTTTCTTTCCAGGGTAATAAATTGTTTGGTTCTCAGTTGGATTCTATTATCTCAACTGTTACTGGAGGGAAAGGAACTTTTTTACCACCTGCCTTTTGTTCAGCAAGGGCATTATATGTCTACAATAGATTTACAGGATGCATATCTGCATATTCCGATTCATCCAGATCACTATCAGTTTCTGAGATTCTCTTTCCTAGACAAGCATTACCAGTTTGCTGCTCTGCCGTTTGGCCTAGCTACAGCTCCAAGAATTTTTACAAAGGTTCTCGTGCCCTTCTGTCTGTAATCAGAGAACAGGGTATTGTGGTATTTCCTTATTTGGACGATATCTTGGTACTTGCTCAGTCTTCACATTTAGCAGAATCTCATACGAATCGACTTGTGTTGTTTCTTCAACATCATGGTTGGAGGATCAATTTACCAAAAAGTTCATTGATTCCTCAGACACAGGTAACCTTTTTAGGTTTCCAGATAGATTCAGTGTCCATGACTCTATCTTTGACAGACAAGAGACGTCTAAAATTTATATCAGCTTGTCGAAACCTTCAGTCACAATCATTCCCTTCGGTAGCCTTATGCATGGAAATTCTAGGTCTTATGACTGCTGCATCGGACGCGATCCCCTTTGCTCGTTTTCACATGCGGCCTCTTCAGCTCTGTATGCTGAACCAGTGGTGCAGGGATTACACAAAGATATCTCAATTAATATCTTTAAATCCGATTGTACGACACGTGGTGGACAGATCACCATCGTTTAGTTCAGGGGGCTTCTTTTGTTCTTCCGACCTGGACTGTAATTTCAACAGATGCAAGTCTTACAGGTTGGGGAGCTGTGTGGGGGTCTCTGACAGCACAAGGGGTTTGGGAATCTCAGGAGGTGAGATTACCGATCAATATTTTGGAACTCCGTGCAATTTTCAGAGCTCTTCAGTCTTGGCCTCTTCTAAAGAGAGAATCGTTCATTTGTTTTCAGACAGACAATGTCACAACTGTGGCAAACATCAATCATCAAGGAGGGACTCACAGTCCTCTGGCTATGAAAGAAGTATCTCGAATTCTGGTATGGGCGGAATCCAGCTCCTGTCTAGTTTCTGCGGTTCATATCCCAGGTATAGACAATTGGGAAGCGGATTATCTCAGTCGCCAAACGTTACATCCGGGCGAATGGTCTCTTCACCCAGAGGTATTTCTTCAGATTGTTCAAATGTGGGGACTTCCAGAAATAGATTTGATGGCCTCTTATCCAAACAAGAAACTTCCCAGGTATCTGTCCAGATCCAGGGATCCTCAAGCGGTAGCAGTGGATGCATTGTCACTTCCTTGGAAGTATCATCCTGCCTATATCTTTCCGCCTCTAGTTCTTCTTCCAAGAGTAATCTCCAAGATTCTGAGGGAATGCTCGTTTGTTCTGCTGGTAGCTCCAGCATGGCCTCACAGGTTTTGGTATGCGGATCTTGTCCGGATGGCCTCTTGCCAACCGTGGACTCTTCCGTTAAGGCCAGACCTTCTGTCGCAAGGTCCTTTTTTCCATCAGGATCTTAAATCCTTAAATTTAAAGGTATGGAGATTGAACGCTTGATTCTTAGTCAAAGAGGTTTCTCTGACTCTGTGATTAATACTATGTTACAGGCTCGTAAATCTGTATCTAGGGAGATATATTATAGAGTCTTGAAGACTTATATTTCTTGGTGTCTTTCTCATCATTTTTCCTGGCATTCTTTTAGAATTCCGAGAATTTTACAGTTTCTTCAGGATGGTTTGGATAAAGGTTTGTCTGCAAGTTCCTTGAAAGGACAAATCTCTGCTCTTTCTGTTCTTTTTCACAGAAAGATTGCTAATCTTCCTGATATTCATTGTTTTGTACAAGCTTTGGTTCGTATAAAACCTGTCATTAAGTCAATTTCTCCTCCTTGGAGTTTGAATTTGGTTCTGAGGGCTCTTCAAGCTCCTCCGTTTGAACCTATGCATTCATTGGACATTATATTACTTTCTTGGAAAGTTTTGTTCCTTTTGGCTATCTCTTCTGCCAGAAGAGTTTCTGAATTATCTGCTCTTTCTTGTGAGTCTCCTTTTCTGATTTTTCACCAGGATAAGGCTGTGTTGCGAACTTCTTTTAAATTTTTACCTAAGGTTGTGAATTCCAACAACATTTGTAGAGAAATTGTGGTTCCTTCATTATGTCCTAATCCTAAGAATTCTAAGGAGAAATCATTGCATTCTTTGGATGTAGTTAGAGCTTTGAAATATTATGTTGAAGCTACTAAGAATTTCCGAAAGACTTCTAGTCTATTTGTTATCTTTTCCGGTTCTAGGAAAGGTCAGAAGGCCTCTGCCATTTCTTTGGCATCTTGGTTGAAATCTTTAATTCATCATGCTTATGTCGAGTCGGGTAAAACTCCGCCTCAAAGGATTACAGCTCATTCTACTAGGTCAGTTTCTACTTCCTGGGCATTTAGGAATGAAGCTTCGGTTGATCAGATTTGCAAAGCAGCAACTTGGTCTTCTTTGCATACTTTTACTAAATTCTACCATTTTGATGTGTTTTCTTCTTCTGAAGCTGTCTTTGGTAGAAAAGTACTTTAGGCAGCTGTTTCAGTTTGAATCTTCTGCTTATATTTTCAGTTTTTTTCTTTATAAGATTTAAACTTTATTTTTGGGTGTGGATTTTTTTCAGCGGAATTGGCTGTCTTTATTTTATCCCTCCCTCTCTAGTGACTCTTGCGTGGAAGATCCACATCTTGGGTAGTCATTATCCCATACGTCACAAGCTCATGGATTCTTGCTAATTACATGAAAGAAAACATAATTTATGTAAGAACTTACCTGATAAATTCATTTCTTTCATATTAGCAAGAGTCCATGAGGCCCCCCCCTTTTTTTGTGGTGGTTATGATTTTTTTGTATAAAGCACAATTATTCCAATTCCTTATATTTATGCTTCGCACTTTTTTCTTATCACCCCACTTCTTGGCTATTCGTTAAACTGATTTGTGGGTGTGGTGAGGGGTGTATTTATGGGCATTTTGAGGTTTGGGAAACTTTGCCCCTCCTGGTAGGAATGTATATCCCATACGTCACTAGCTCATGGACTCTTGCTAATATGAAAGAAATGAATTTATCAGGTAAGTTCTTACATAAATTATATTTTCTTGCATTGGAAAAAAACAAGAGTTTTGTTTGAGTTCTGTATGTATTTAGGTTGTTGTTGTCATAATTTTATTCTCCATGGGATTTTTTAGAAAATATTTCTTGAGGGCTAATTTTCTAGTGAACTGGTTAACATTTACTAATGTCTCAAATGTATTAAGTTTACTAGATGATGCAAATGACAGGCCTTTATTAAGAACATTAATTTGATCCTGGTTTAGTGGTATAATACTCAAATTAAATATTCCTTTTGTTTCTATTTTGATTTCTTTATGGCTTTTTTCCCTTCTGTCTCCCCTTCCTTTACTTCCTCTATTCTTCTTTTCCCTTTTTGGGGGTCGTGTTATTGTACTGGACCTTCTTCTAAAAAAGATTGTCTAGATGTATGTGCTACAGGGGTAATATTTACATTATCAGTGTTACCGGTGTAGGTATTTTACTTTCCTCTCATTGAACCTTCCAACAAACAAATACATTTTGGAGGAACAAGTATAGAGTGAGTGCACCTAATGTGTGTATATTTAGAGATAAATAATTTTTATCTAAAGAAATAGTTTTTGTAACCTCGCTCTGTACCCTACAATAATTGACAGTTGTTCCTTCAAACGACTGTCTAATAAATGAAACGTGAATTAACCAAGGTGAGGGGAGCTTATGGTGTGGGTTAAGAAAGTTGTGTCAGAGTGTTTTTCACTATGTGTATTATCACAGTTGAAATGAAAATAAAAGTAATAAAGCTTATATATAGATAGTATTTATTTAAAACACTTAAAACAAGTTAGAATTGTAAGTATAGAGCTCTAATACTTTAAAACATTAAAAACAATATACAATTGATATAAGGACAACATTGGAGAATTATGAACAGTCTTTTTGATTTGTTTTCAATTTGTTCATATAGTCTGATCAATTAATTTGATTGAATTCGTTTTTTGTTTAGAAAGTTTTTTATATGAATGTTTTACTTTTACTCACGTTTTTGTCTTGGATAGAAAACTTTAAAAATGGCCTTAATATATGTCCAGGATAGGCCGTTGAGGAGACAAAAGTAAATAGATGACAGTCTTATGTTTAAGACGCTCTTTATCTTAAAAGGTCAAAAATTGCAACTTATGAAAAGAAAAATTGTAACGTTGTTTCAAATTTTTGCAAGTCTTTTAAGAGGAGAGACAATTGGTGTTTCTATATTGGATATATCTGGAGAAATCGATGTGCTTAAGGTTTCTTTGCCAATTTCACTTGTAGATGTGGTGTTTGATATTTGATAAAAGGAAGGACTCGTTGGTCTCCGAGACTTTTTACCCTGTTTTTGGTAGATTTGATGTATAGGGTTTGCAGGAGTCTCTAGGAGGCTTGTAGTGTTTGTTGGTATTTGGGTCTTTGGTTAAAATCGTGATCGTTGGTCTCTGAGACTGTTTACCCTATTAATATGGTGAATTTGATGTTCAGGGTTTGCTGGAGTCTCTAAGAGGCTTGTGGTATTTCTGGATGATATTATCTTGGATCCTGATATCAGTTTCAGATACAGGTAAATTTACTTTGAGGTTCTGAGGACCGGGGCAATTTTATCTGTCCGTAGAGGTTCTTTGTAGTGAATTGCTTCTTTTTTGCGTTTGTCAGCGTTCAAACGTTAGTTATGGTGAATCCGCTTATAAGTTCAACATCCCACAGTGTGGGCATATAGCATCAAAAGAGGGTGCACACTCAGGAGGGCAAATCTACGCGTTTCGGCGGGTGCCTTTATCAAGATGCCTCTGAGAGTGTTCGCGGTCATTTTTAAAGGTGTAGGTGAGTAGTGATTGGTCAATTTGTGACCAATCCTAGCTCCAATTTTTAGAGCATTTTTTTCACATTTATTAGCGTGTATTACAAGATAGACAAGTTGTTAGTGATAAGTGTTAAACAGTTTGAAATATTTGGAATGTGATCTAATGCTTTAACTGGTGAAATTTGTGAGTGTGCCCTCTTACTAAATTGTTGTTTGATAAGACAAAATAATGGGATATATGTAATCAGGTAATGTGATCACTTGGGAAAAAAGGTTGAGATATAGTGCTAATCTTAGCTCTGTTTTAGATGCTTGTAGTTTGGAGTCTCAGGTATTTTTGTTCTTTATGGAACTTTTGTTGAAGTCCATTTTAATATAATATTATGACAATATTTTTTCAAATGTAATATATTTTAAAGTATACTAGTTAACTAATTATCGCAGTATATAAATAGACACTTAAATTTGATAATTTAGATTATAAAATTCAGATTATAAAATTCAGATCGAACTCCATATTTAACCCATATGGGTGTAGAGTTTTAAAGGAGTAGATGTACTCCGCTTCTTTTCTAAGTAGGAGGTTTTCTAAATTACCACCTCTAGGATTGAGGAAAACTTTTTTAACTCCCCAAAATTTCATGTCTTGGGTGTTGCCATTGTGATGTTCAGTAAAATGTTTGTATAAGTTAGTGTTGGTTGATTTATGTTCTATATGATGAAGGTGCTCTCTTATGCGGTCTCTGAGCATACGGCTAGTTTGACCAAAGTATTGTAAACCACATAAACATTGTATGCAGTATATAACATTCCTATCAGAACAGCGTATAATTTCTTTGATATTGATGTATTGATTATTATTAGTAGATTCTATGGTTTTTATCTTGCTACTATGTTTGCAAGATTTGCAGGATATGCAAGGGAAATAACCTTCAACTTTTTCATTATTAAGATCAATTGTGTTGTTGTTATGGGAAACCTTTTTCTTGAATTCACTTGGTGATATTATGTTTTTAAGATTTTTTGCTTTCTTAAAAATGATGTCTGGGTGGTTTTTTAGTTTATGTCCTAATACTTGGTCTTGTTTTATATAATGCCAGTGTTTGTTTAGGATCTTTTTTATTTCAAAATGTTGTGAATTGTACTGTGTTATGAACGGTATAAACAATGGATCATTTATTTTTGGGTTAATTTCTGGCTTTTGTTTGGGTGCAAGTATTGAGTTTCTATCCATTTCTTTTACCTCTAGTTGTGTTCTATCTAGTGATTGGATATTATATCTTTTTTCAATGAATCTTTGTTTTAAAATTTCTGATTGAGTAGAGTATTGGTTTATGTCTGAACAGTTTTTCCTAATACGAGTGAATTGATTTTTGGGAATATTTGTTTTCCATTTATTTAGATGGCAGCTTTTATTGTGTATGTAGTTATTGGCATCAGTTTTTTTAAAATAGGTTTTAGTTGTGATTAGTTTGTTTTTAATTTCTATTTCTATGTCTAGATAGTTGATAGAATTTGTGCTGAATTCGTGAGTGAAGTTGAGACCTAGTGTGTTGTTATTTAGATCTTCTAGGAATAATTCTAGTAGTTCTGGTTCGCCTTTCCAAATTATGAACAGGTCATCTATGTAGCGATAATATAGCATAAGGTTCGCCCCCCATGGGCTAGAGTTTATGTATTTATGTTCAAAATAGCCCATGAATAAATTAGCATAACTGGGGGCGAACCTTGTGCCCATAGCTGTCCCTTTATGTTGTAGAAAAATCTCTTCATTAAATAAAAAGGAGTTGTTATATAGTATGAAATGGATACAAGTGATTATAAATTTATTTTGTTCTTTATTTAAATTTGTGTCCTTGTCTAGAAAGAATTTAATTGCTTTAAGTCCTTTTTGATGATCTATGTTAGTGTATAGAGAGTTAACGTCGCATGTTACTAGGAGGTAGTTTTCTTCCCAAGAAATATCATTTAGAATGTTGAGTAATTGGGTGGAATCTTTTAGGTAAGAGGGTAATTGGGATACATAAGTCTGTAAGAAGAAATCAACATATTGAGAGAGATTTGATGTGAGGGATCCTATACCGGATATGATGGGTCGTCCTGGTGGTTTTGTTAAGTTTTTATGGATTTTGGGAAGTATATAAAAAGTGGGGACAATAGGGTTTGTAATATTTAGAAAATCAAATTCATTTTTTGTGAGTATTCCTGAGTATAATGCTTTTGTGAGAATGTCTTGTAATTCTTTTGCTTGATTTTTTAAGGGATTTGTTCTCAATTTTTTATATGTTGTTCGATCATTTAAAAGTTTGTATGATTCCTCTAGATAGAAGGATGTGTCCATTAGGACAATTCCTCCGCCCTTGTCAGCTTGTTTGATAGTGATGTCTTTATTATTTTTCAAATCTTTTATTATTTTTAGTTCCCTTTGGGACATGTTCCATTTAATATATTTATTTTGGTCTAGTTTATCTATGTCCTGTTTGACCATTTTTTCGAAAAGTTTAATGTCTTCACTTTTTTCGTTTGTAGGATAGAATGTTGAGGGGGCTTTTAGATTTGTGTGTTTAAATTTTTGTTCGTTGTCTTTTAAGGTTTTGTTTTCCAGTGGGTTTTTAATAAAATATCTTTTTAAAGTTAGTTTGCGTATGTATTGATTTATGTTTATGAGGGTTTCAAATTTGTTTAGTTTGCACGAGGGTGCAAAAGACAGACCTTTATTTAGAATTGATTCTTGGAGAGGGTTTAGTTGGTGTTGACTTATATTGAATATTCCAGTATGTTTTATTTCTGTCTTTTTGGAATTTTGTCTAAGTTTTCTTCCCTTTCTTCTACCTCTAATTCTCTTTTGTTTCTTATGATTCTTTTTGGAAGGCTGTAGTGTGTATTGGTTTTTGAAGTTCCTTCCCCCAAAGGGGCCTGTTCTAAAAAAACTTTTTGTTGCTCTGAATTTTGAGGTGCAGGGGACCTAAGATTTTGTTCTAATGGTTGATACCTGTTTCTAGTCTGTATTCTCCAATCTGAGTTGGAGTCATAATTATTGAAATTTCTTGTGTGGTTAGTGTGATATGTGTTTTTGTTTCTGTATGTGTAACGAGCAGATTGGTCATAATTATCATAATTATGTCTATAATTATGTTGATTATCTGGTTTGTTATACCATTCGCGGTTATCCCATCTGTGTTCATAGTAATCCCTATGGTTTGATTTATAATTTGAGTTATAATTGTTTCTGTTATAATTTAGATTATGTTGATATTCTCTGTGTGGTTGATTTCTCCTTGGAGTATAACCCCAATTTTCATGTCTATTTCTACTATCAAAAATTTCCTCTGTTCTCGGTTTGGTGTGATATTTGTCATCAGGGTAGTTAATATATTGTCTTTTTTGATAGTTTTGCTGTTTATTTAATCTTTCTGTGTTTCCTGTGTCGGATGGAATATGGTCCCTATTTGTAGTTTGATTAGGGATAGTGAGTTTTTTCTGTTTTACATGGTTTGATTTCCCAAACAGATATGATCGATCTGAGGTTTTTGCAATAGGAGGGTCGACCATCTCTACTGTATGTTCATTTGTTAGGTCAATTTCTGTGGGGATTTCCGAATCTAAAGTTTCTGAATAATCTTCTAAATCTCTAATGTATTTAGATGATTTTGTGGCTAGAATATTTTCTTTAAAAGTAGAAATGTTATTAAAGATTTCTTTTTGTATGTTTAGAAACTCGGTATTATTTTCATAGATTTTTAAGCTGTTTTTTTGTTGGTCTATTTCTTTTTTGGTCTCACTTAATGTAATGTTTCTAGATTTAATTATTATTTTCATGAGTGTTTGGGAAGCATTTTCAAGTGTCTCAAACCATTCGTTGGATAAATCATCGTTTAGATAGAATGTGCAATTTTTCTTTAATCTGAGTCCTCTTGGGACCATGTTATTTTCTATATATTTTTCTGTGTATTTAATTTCTATGGTGTTTTTTAGCTCTTTTATCAGGAGTTTTTCCAAGTTATCACATAGTTCCGTTAGATTTTTTGGTTTATTTGAATTAGGGTTAATGTCTTGGTTGTGGTGATCTATAGAGATACCTTGAAGTATTTCTTCTCTTTGTGCAAATATATTCATAGTAGTATTTATGTTAAGAATTTAAATGACAATATAGGGCGTGTTTAGTGTCTATAGCACCGGTATTAATAGGTGTGTGTTACCTCTTAAGGATAATGGTTTACTTATAAATAGTGTTATAAAGTGATAAAAAACACTTTAATGCGATAAATGGTGTGTCTCAAACTCAAAATGGAAGGATAGAAGTGATTTTGGAGGAACAAGTATAGAGTGAGTGCACCTAATGTGTGTATATTTAGAGATAAATAATTTTTATCTAAAGAAATAGTTTTTGTAACCTCGCTCTGTACCCTACAATAATTGACAGTTGTTCCTTCAAACGACTGTCTAATAAATGAAACGTGAATTAACCAAGGTGAGGGGAGCTTATGGTGTGGGTTAAGAAAGTTGTGTCAGAGTGTTTTTCACTATGTGTATTATCACAGTTGAAATGAAAATAAAAGTAATAAAGCTTATATATAGATAGTATTTATTTAAAACACTTAAAACAAGTTAGAATTGTAAGTATAGAGCTCTAATACTTTAAAACATTAAAAACAATATACAATTGATATAAGGACAACATTGGAGAATTATGAACAGTCTTTTTGATTTGTTTTCAATTTGTTCATATAGTCTGATCAATTAATTTGATTGAATTCGTTTTTTGTTTAGAAAGTTTTTTATATGAATGTTTTACTTTTACTCACGTTTTTGTCTTGGATAGAAAACTTTAAAAATGGCCTTAATATATGTCCAGGATAGGCCGTTGAGGAGACAAAAGTAAATAGATGACAGTCTTATGTTTAAGACGCTCTTTATCTTAAAAGGTCAAAAATTGCAACTTATGAAAAGAAAAATTGTAACGTTGTTTCAAATTTTTGCAAGTCTTTTAAGAGGAGAGACAATTGGTGTTTCTATATTGGATATATCTGGAGAAATCGATGTGCTTAAGGTTTCTTTGCCAATTTCACTTGTAGATGTGGTGTTTGATATTTGATAAAAGGAAGGACTCGTTGGTCTCCGAGACTTTTTACCCTGTTTTTGGTAGATTTGATGTATAGGGTTTGCAGGAGTCTCTAGGAGGCTTGTAGTGTTTGTTGGTATTTGGGTCTTTGGTTAAAATCGTGATCGTTGGTCTCTGAGACTGTTTACCCTATTAATATGGTGAATTTGATGTTCAGGGTTTGCTGGAGTCTCTAAGAGGCTTGTGGTATTTCTGGATGATATTATCTTGGATCCTGATATCAGTTTCAGATACAGGTAAAGAAGCAATTCACTACAAAGAACCTCTACGGACAGATAAAATTGCCCCGGTCCTCAGAACCTCAAAGTAAATTTACCTGTATCTGAAACTGATATCAGGATCCAAGATAATATCATCCAGAAATACCACAAGCCTCTTAGAGACTCCAGCAAACCCTGAACATCAAATTCACCATATTAATAGGGTAAACAGTCTCAGAGACCAACGATCACGATTTTAACCAAAGACCCAAATACCAACAAACACTACAAGCCTCCTAGAGACTCCTGCAAACCCTATACATCAAATCTACCAAAAACAGGGTAAAAAGTCTCGGAGACCAACGAGTCCTTCCTTTTATCAAATATCAAACACCACATCTACAAGTGAAATTGGCAAAGAAACCTTAAGCACATCGATTTCTCCAGATATATCCAATATAGAAACACCAATTGTCTCTCCTCTTAAAAGACTTGCAAAAATTTGAAACAACGTTACAATTTTTCTTTTCATAAGTTGCAATTTTTGACCTTTTAAGATAAAGAGCGTCTTAAACATAAGACTGTCATCTATTTACTTTTGTCTCCTCAACGGCCTATCCTGGACATATATTAAGGCCATTTTTAAAGTTTTCTATCCAAGACAAAAACGTGAGTAAAAGTAAAACATTCATATAAAAAACTTTCTAAACAAAAAACGAATTCAATCAAATTAATTGATCAGACTATATGAACAAATTGAAAACAAATCAAAAAGACTGTTCATAATTCTCCAATGTTGTCCTTATATCAATTGTATATTGTTTTTAATGTTTTAAAGTATTAGAGCTCTATACTTACAATTCTAACTTGTTTTAAGTGTTTTAAATAAATACTATCTATATATAAGCTTTATTACTTTTATTTTCATTTCAACTGTGATAATACACATAGTGAAAAACACTCTGACACAACTTTCTTAACCCACACCATAAGCTCCCCTCACCTTGGTTAATTCACGTTTCATTTATTAGACAGTCGTTTGAAGGAACAACTGTCAATTATTGTAGGGTACAGAGCGAGGTTACAAAAACTATTTCTTTAGATAAAAATTATTTATCTCTAAATATACACACATTAGGTGCACTCACTCTATACTTGTTCCTCCAAAATCACTTCTATCCTTCCATTTTGAGTTTGAGACACACCATTTATCGCATTAAAGTGTTTTTTATCACTTTATAACACTATTTATAAGTAAACCATTATCCTTAAGAGGTAACACACACCTATTAATACCGGTGCTATAGACACTAAACACGCCCTATATTGTCATTTAAATTCTTAACATAAATACTACTATGAATATATTTGCACAAAGAGAAGAAATACTTCAAGGTATCTCTATAGATCACCACAACCAAGACATTAACCCTAATTCAAATAAACCAAAAAATCTAACGGAACTATGTGATAACTTGGAAAAACTCCTGATAAAAGAGCTAAAAAACACCATAGAAATTAAATACACAGAAAAATATATAGAAAATAACATGGTCCCAAGAGGACTCAGATTAAAGAAAAATTGCACATTCTATCTAAACGATGATTTATCCAACGAATGGTTTGAGACACTTGAAAATGCTTCCCAAACACTCATGAAAATAATAATTAAATCTAGAAACATTACATTAAGTGAGACCAAAAAAGAAATAGACCAACAAAAAAACAGCTTAAAAATCTATGAAAATAATACCGAGTTTCTAAACATACAAAAAGAAATCTTTAATAACATTTCTACTTTTAAAGAAAATATTCTAGCCACAAAATCATCTAAATACATTAGAGATTTAGAAGATTATTCAGAAACTTTAGATTCGGAAATCCCCACAGAAATTGACCTAACAAATGAACATACAGTAGAGATGGTCGACCCTCCTATTGCAAAAACCTCAGATCGATCATATCTGTTTGGGAAATCAAACCATGTAAAACAGAAAAAACTCACTATCCCTAATCAAACTACAAATAGGGACCATATTCCATCCGACACAGGAAACACAGAAAGATTAAATAAACAGCAAAACTATCAAAAAAGACAATATATTAACTACCCTGATGACAAATATCACACCAAACCGAGAACAGAGGAAATTTTTGATAGTAGAAATAGACATGAAAATTGGGGTTATACCCCAAGGAGAAATCAACCACACAGAGAATATCAACATAATCTAAATTATAACAGAAACAATTATAACTCAAATTATAAATCAAACCATAGGGATTACTATGAACACAGATGGGATAACCGCGAATGGTATAACAAACCAGATAATCAACATAATTATAGACATAATTATGATAATTATGACCAATCTGCTCGTTACACATACAGAAACAAAAACACATATCACACTAACCACACAAGAAATTTCAATAATTATGACTCCAACTCAGATTGGAGAATACAGACTAGAAACAGGTATCAACCATTAGAACAAAATCTTAGGTCCCCTGCACCTCAAAATTCAGAGCAACAAAAAGTTTTTTTAGAACAGGCCCCTTTGGGGGAAGGAACTTCAAAAACCAATACACACTACAGCCTTCCAAAAAGAATCATAAGAAACAAAAGAGAATTAGAGGTAGAAGAAAGGGAAGAAAACTTAGACAAAATTCCAAAAAGACAGAAATAAAACATACTGGAATATTCAATATAAGTCAACACCAACTAAACCCTCTCCAAGAATCAATTCTAAATAAAGGTCTGTCTTTTGCACCCTCGTGCAAACTAAACAAATTTGAAACCCTCATAAACATAAATCAATACATACGCAAACTAACTTTAAAAAGATATTTTATTAAAAACCCACTGGAAAACAAAACCTTAAAAGACAACGAACAAAAATTTAAACACACAAATCTAAAAGCCCCCTCAACATTCTATCCTACAAACGAAAAAAGTGAAGACATTAAACTTTTCGAAAAAATGGTCAAACAGGACATAGATAAACTAGACCAAAATAAATATATTAAATGGAACATGTCCCAAAGGGAACTAAAAATAATAAAAGATTTGAAAAATAATAAAGACATCACTATCAAACAAGCTGACAAGGGCGGAGGAATTGTCCTAATGGACACATCCTTCTATCTAGAGGAATCATACAAACTTTTAAATGATCGAACAACATATAAAAAATTGAGAACAAATCCCTTAAAAAATCAAGCAAAAGAATTACAAGACATTCTCACAAAAGCATTATACTCAGGAATACTCACAAAAAATGAATTTGATTTTCTAAATATTACAAACCCTATTGTCCCCACTTTTTATATACTTCCCAAAATCCATAAAAACTTAACAAAACCACCAGGACGACCCATCATATCCGGTATAGGATCCCTCACATCAAATCTCTCTCAATATGTTGATTTCTTCTTACAGACTTATGTATCCCAATTACCCTCTTACCTAAAAGATTCCACCCAATTACTCAACATTCTAAATGATATTTCTTGGGAAGAAAACTACCTCCTAGTAACATGCGACGTTAACTCTCTATACACTAACATAGATCATCAAAAAGGACTTAAAGCAATTAAATTCTTTCTAGACAAGGACACAAATTTAAATAAAGAACAAAATAAATTTATAATCACTTGTATCCATTTCATACTATATAACAACTCCTTTTTATTTAATGAAGAGATTTTTCTACAACATAAAGGGACAGCTATGGGCACAAGGTTCGCCCCCAGTTATGCTAATTTATTCATGGGCTATTTTGAACATAAATACATAAACTCTAGCCCATGGGGGGCGAACCTTATGCTATATTATCGCTACATAGATGACCTGTTCATAATTTGGAAAGGCGAACCAGAACTACTAGAATTATTCCTAGAAGATCTAAATAACAACACACTAGGTCTCAACTTCACTCACGAATTCAGCACAAATTCTATCAACTATCTAGACATAGAAATAGAAATTAAAAACAAACTAATCACAACTAAAACCTATTTTAAAAAAACTGATGCCAATAACTACATACACAATAAAAGCTGCCATCTAAATAAATGGAAAACAAATATTCCCAAAAATCAATTCACTCGTATTAGGAAAAACTGTTCAGACATAAACCAATACTCTACTCAATCAGAAATTTTAAAACAAAGATTCATTGAAAAAAGATATAATATCCAATCACTAGATAGAACACAACTAGAGGTAAAAGAAATGGATAGAAACTCAATACTTGCACCCAAACAAAAGCCAGAAATTAACCCAAAAATAAATGATCCATTGTTTATACCGTTCATAACACAGTACAATTCACAACATTTTGAAATAAAAAAGATCCTAAACAAACACTGGCATTATATAAAACAAGACCAAGTATTAGGACATAAACTAAAAAACCACCCAGACATCATTTTTAAGAAAGCAAAAAATCTTAAAAACATAATATCACCAAGTGAATTCAAGAAAAAGGTTTCCCATAACAACAACACAATTGATCTTAATAATGAAAAAGTTGAAGGTTATTTCCCTTGCATATCCTGCAAATCTTGCAAACATAGTAGCAAGATAAAAACCATAGAATCTACTAATAATAATCAATACATCAATATCAAAGAAATTATACGCTGTTCTGATAGGAATGTTATATACTGCATACAATGTTTATGTGGTTTACAATACTTTGGTCAAACTAGCCGTATGCTCAGAGACCGCATAAGAGAGCACCTTCATCATATAGAACATAAATCAACCAACACTAACTTATACAAACATTTTACTGAACATCACAATGGCAACACCCAAGACATGAAATTTTGGGGAGTTAAAAAAGTTTTCCTCAATCCTAGAGGTGGTAATTTAGAAAACCTCCTACTTAGAAAAGAAGCGGAGTACATCTACTCCTTTAAAACTCTACACCCATATGGGTTAAATATGGAGTTCGATCTGAATTTTATAATCTGAATTTTATAATCTAAATTATCAAATTTAAGTGTCTATTTATATACTGCGATAATTAGTTAACTAGTATACTTTAAAATATATTACATTTGAAAAAATATTGTCATAATATTATATTAAAATGGACTTCAACAAAAGTTCCATAAAGAACAAAAATACCTGAGACTCCAAACTACAAGCATCTAAAACAGAGCTAAGATTAGCACTATATCTCAACCTTTTTTCCCAAGTGATCACATTACCTGATTACATATATCCCATTATTTTGTCTTATCAAACAACAATTTAGTAAGAGGGCACACTCACAAATTTCACCAGTTAAAGCATTAGATCACATTCCAAATATTTCAAACTGTTTAACACTTATCACTAACAACTTGTCTATCTTGTAATACACGCTAATAAATGTGAAAAAAATGCTCTAAAAATTGGAGCTAGGATTGGTCACAAATTGACCAATCACTACTCACCTACACCTTTAAAAATGACCGCGAACACTCTCAGAGGCATCTTGATAAAGGCACCCGCCGAAACGCGTAGATTTGCCCTCCTGAGTGTGCACCCTCTTTTGATGCTATATGCCCACACTGTGGGATGTTGAACTTATAAGCGGATTCACCATAACTAACGTTTGAACGCTGACAAACGCAAAAAAGAAGCAATTCACTACAAAGAACCTCTACGGACAGATAAAATTGCCCCGGTCCTCAGAACCTCAAAGTAAATTTACCTGTATCTGAAACTGATATCAGGATCCAAGATAATATCATCCAGAAATACCACAAGCCTCTTAGAGACTCCAGCAAACCCTGAACATCAAATTCACCATATTAATAGGGTAAACAGTCTCAGAGACCAACGATCACGATTTTAACCAAAGACCCAAATACCAACAAACACTACAAGCCTCCTAGAGACTCCTGCAAACCCTATACATCAAATCTACCAAAAACAGGGTAAAAAGTCTCGGAGACCAACGAGTCCTTCCTTTTATCAAATATCAAACACCACATCTACAAGTGAAATTGGCAAAGAAACCTTAAGCACATCGATTTCTCCAGATATATCCAATATAGAAACACCAATTGTCTCTCCTCTTAAAAGACTTGCAAAAATTTGAAACAACGTTACAATTTTTCTTTTCATAAGTTGCAATTTTTGACCTTTTAAGATAAAGAGCGTCTTAAACATAAGACTGTCATCTATTTACTTTTGTCTCCTCAACGGCCTATCCTGGACATATATTAAGGCCATTTTTAAAGTTTTCTATCCAAGACAAAAACGTGAGTAAAAGTAAAACATTCATATAAAAAACTTTCTAAACAAAAAACGAATTCAATCAAATTAATTGATCAGACTATATGAACAAATTGAAAACAAATCAAAAAGACTGTTCATAATTCTCCAATGTTGTCCTTATATCAATTGTATATTGTTTTTAATGTTTTAAAGTATTAGAGCTCTATACTTACAATTCTAACTTGTTTTAAGTGTTTTAAATAAATACTATCTATATATAAGCTTTATTACTTTTATTTTCATTTCAACTGTGATAATACACATAGTGAAAAACACTCTGACACAACTTTCTTAACCCACACAACAAACAAATACATCCTATCTCTTCCCTCACATTTTCCTCATTCGAAACCCACATGATTCGCTTAATATCTCCCCTCTCTATACATGCTGCAGTCATATACTGACCTCCTGGCTCCTCAACTCAATTTCTAGATCACTTGGCTGCCTGGCTACCTTATTTCCTCTCCTCAGGCACCCTTGCCCTCATGCTTGGCGAATTTCAACATCTCTCTTGACAATCCCACTGCCTCCTCTGCAAAACAACTTCTGCAACTCACTTCCTCTCTCGGTTTGTCACAATGGACTGACTCTTCTACTCACAAAGATAGTCACTCCCTTGACCTGATCTTTAGCTATCGATGCACTATTTCAAACTTCACAAACTCTCCTTTTCCTCTTTCTGACCACCATCTCCTCACTTGCAACATCTCATCCCTCCCTACAACTCTCCCTCCTTCTACTCCTCACACCAAACTTCACAGAAGCATTATATCATTAAAACAGCAACAGCTTGCTAATTCCCTCGAACCTCTCCTCTCATCCATCTCCTTCTCCTGCCCTGACCAATCTATCTGCCACTATAATTCCATCCTTACATCGGTCCTTGACAATCTGGCCCCACTTACCATTACTCGGAAATCACACACTCATCCTCAGCCCTGGCATACTTCTTTGACACGGTACCTACACAGATGTACCCATACTGCTGAGCGATACTGGAGAAAATCTCAGAGTTCAGCTGATTTTCTTCATTACAAGTTCATTTTTAATTCCTACTATTCTGACCCTTAATCTCTATAAGCAACATTACTTCTCTACTCTTATCTCTAATCTTTCTTAAAACCCAAAACGTCTGTTCTCCACTTTTAATATTCTTCTCCGCCCACCCCCATCCCCTACTACAACTTCTCTGTCAGCTCAAGACTTTGCCAGCCACTTCGATAACAAAATTGACTCCATCAGAAACGAAATCAGCTCTCAACATACTTCCATTCTCTCACCCCCTTAAACGCTCGCAATCAACCACAACCCACATAGCCATAAACTTAGCTCTTTCTCCCCTGTTACTGAGGAAGACCTTTTGGCACTTATACTGAGCTCTCACCTCACTACCTGTCCTCTCAACCCTATCCCTTCAAAGCTCCCCTCCCTCTCTTCTACCCTTACCCCTATACTCACACACATTTTCAACCTTTCCCTCAGCACCGGTATATTTCCCTCATCTCTGAAACATGCACTGGTCACACCTATCCTTAAAAAAACTTCTCTTGATCCATCCATCCTCCCCATCCAACTACCGCCCTATTTCCTACTCCCTCTTGCCTCAAAGCTTCTCGAAAAGCTAGTATGCATGCCTATCCCATTTCCTTACATTAAACTCCCTCCTCGACCCACTGCCATCTAGCTTGTGTCCCCATCACTCCACAGAGACGGCAATCATTAAGGTCCGCAGCCTTTGATACTGTTGACCACCCTCTTTTGCTCCAAACCCTCCAATCCTTCTGCATTTTTGACACAGCCCTCTTGTGGTTCTTTTCCTACCTGTCAAACCATACCTTTAGTGTAGCCTTCTCTGCCCTGTCACCACTTTCTGTTGGGGTACCGCAAGGCTCTGTCCTCGGTCCCCTTCACTTCTCAATCTACACGTCATCATTAGGTTCCCTAATAAAGTCCCACAAGTTCCAATATAATTTGTATGCAGACGACACCCAAATCTACTTCTCTGCACCAGACCTATCTTCTTCCTTGCAAACCCGTGTCACTATCTTTCTCACATCTATTCCTGGATGTCCTCTCACTATCTCAAGCTAAATCTCTCCAAAACTGAGAGCCTTATTTTCCCTCCTTCTTCCAAAATCTCCACAGCCCAATCTCTCTATAACTGTCGACAACTTCATCATTACCCCTACCCCGCATGCCCGATGTCTTGGGGTCACACTTGACTCAGATCTTTCTTTCATTCAGTCCTTGGCTAAATCCTGACGCTTCCACCTTAAAAACATCCCTAAAATTAGATATTTCCTTACACAAGACACAACTAAGATTTTAATCCACTCTCTCATCCTTTCCCGCCTTGATTACTGCAACTCTGTCCTCTCTGATTTACCCAGCTGCCGCATAGCTCCTTTACAATCCATAATGAATGCCTCTGCCAGGCTCATCTTCCTTACTCGTCGCTCTTCATCTGCTGCACCTCTCTGCCAATCCTCTCTTGCCTCCAGGATTAAACACAAAATTCTCACTTTGACATACAAAGTCCTCATCTGCACTGCTCCCCCCTATATCTCAGACCTTGTCTCCAGATACTCTCCCTCCCGTCCCCTTCACTCTGCTCATTACCTCCTCCTCTCCTCTCTTGTCACCTCCTCACACTCCCGCTTGCAGGACTTCTCCAGACTGGCTCCCATCTTGTGTAACTCTTTGCCTCGCTCCACAAGACTCTCCCCTAGTTTTGAAAATTTCAAGCGCTCCCTAAAGATTCTACTGTTCAGGGATGCATACAGCCTACACTAACCTTTCTTTATACTAACCTTTCTTTATACCGTTACCTCTCCTCCATTGCTATCCCCTTGAACCCCCTTAGCATGTAAGCCTAAGAGCCATGTTGTTTATAGATCACCTTCTTTAGAGCTGACTACAACAGTGCGACTCTTGGCAGGGCCCTCTACCTGTCTGATCCCTATAAATGTTTCCTTGTATTCTGCCTATGTTTATAGCGCTGCAGAATCTGTTGGCGCTCTACAAATAACCGATAGTAATAATAAATGGGATGGATATAGGTTTAAAGGAAATGGGATATGTGTGTATATGTAGTGTTACTGCTATGTGTATGTATGTATTAAATGTATTTGCGTGTAAATGGAAGTAAATATGTTTAACTATATGTAAGGAATGAAAAACAAAGCAGCACTCGCACACTCACCCAGACAGATTCTTACAAAAATACAACTCGCTCTCACTATCTCTCTCTCACTATTATGCTCTCCCTATCTCACTCTCTCACCATCTGTCTCTCTCTCACTATCTCTAACCTCCAACGCCTAGACCTGTGCCTGTCTCGAGAAAGCAATACAGTCAAGGTATCCATGTTCAGAGCGTGCTTATATACCCTATGTAAATGCTTAATGATGTACCGGTTTTTAAAATAAACGAGGTCCAGGTGTGCTGCTGTGAAGATTTGTATGTGTGCAATGTGGAGTAGTTTGAATTTGCGCATGCTCAGATTGAGTTTCTAAATCCACATATATTTTTAGGGAATGTGTAGAATGCAATGATGTCATGGTGATCGTTTGCAGAACATTATCATAATTTAGTATTGCAATATCCCAATTATAATTTTTTAGCATATCGTATTTGTTAACTGTTCTAAATATTTTATTTTGAAAATCTTTCCTAATTGCCAATGCGAATGTTTGGTTTGTGTATAAGTGTGTAATTTGTTTTTCTTGTTCTTTTCTTCCGTGATGCAGATCCAAATGTATTTGTTGAATCATCATTTTGTGTAAATGTTATGTAGTATTTGTTGTAAATAATTGTGATTTTGAATGCGAATCTGCTATGTTGTGTGGGCAATTGTTGTTTGTACATTTGACATGATTATTATTTGTGTCCATTAAAGGGACAGTCTACACCAGAATTTTTATTGTTTGAAAAGATAGATAATCCCTTTATTACCCATTCCCTAGTTTTGCATTACCAACACAGTTATATAAATACACTTTTTACTTCTGTGATTACCTTGTATCTAAGCCTCTGCAAACTGCAAACTTCAGTTCTTTTGACAGACATCCATTTTAGCCAATCAGAGCTTGCTCACTGGAACTCCACGTGCGTGAGCACAGTGTTATCTATATGACATACGTGAACTAACATCCTCTAGTGGTGAACTTTCAAAATGCCCTGAGAGAAGAGGCGGCCTTCAAGGGCTTAGAAATTAGCATATGAACCTCCTAAGTTTAGCTTTCACCTAAGAATACCAAAAGAACAAAGCAAAATTTGTGATAAAAGTAAATTGGAAAATTGTTTAAAATTACATTCTCTATCTGAATCATAAAAGTTTATTTTGGACTAGACTGTCCCTTTAAGTTGTATGTGACAGAGCAATGTGTAGTTCTCGCGATATTGAGTGTTAGATGAAAAATCGGTTTATTTTTCTGTTTCCATTGATCTCTATAGGGGAATCCATTACGTGACCGTGAATATGCGTAACGACTTTCTTTTCAGACTTGTAATACCTACGCTACGAAGAGTGCATAATAAACAATACGCATGCGCTATTTGCGCACAGCCATAACACAAAACTCGTAATCTAGGCATATGTGGTTTTTTTATCATGAATTTTGCTTTGTTCACTTGGTATTCTTAGTTGGAAGCTAAACCTAGGAGGTTCATATGCTAATGTCTTAGACCTAGAAGCCGCCTCTATTCTGAATATATTTTGACAGTTTTTCACAACTAGAGGGCGTTAGTTCATGTGTTTCACATAGATAACATTGAGCTCACGCACATGAATTTACCAAAGAGTGAGCATTGATTGGCTAAAATGCAAGTCTGTCAAAAGAACTGAAATAAAGGGGCAGTTTGCAGAGCCTTAGATACAAGGTAATTACAGAGGTAAAATGTGTATTATTATAACTGTGTTGATTATGCAAAACTGGGGAATGGGTAATAAAGGGATTATCTATCTTTTTAAACAACAAAAATTCTGGTGTTGACTGTCCCTTTAAATTATGATTTACGGGGGGCGGAGCCTGGAGCCGTTCAGAGATGGAGGTCTGAACGCACAGCTCCGTGTAACATCGCCAAAGCTACACTAAAATTGTAAAGAACGGATGCAGTAATTTAAGCAGAAACCATCTGCAGACTTAACCGAAGCCCCGGGTAAACTGTCAAGCAGCCAAAGAAAGAGGAGCGGCAAGCTAAACGGCATAACAGTTGTGGGGCTCAAAAGATACAGACGCCATCTTGGCCATGCGGTTCAGTGCCTATGTACGGCTTGCGGATAGCCCGACTACATGAAGCTGGCACACACAAGTATAAGACGCCACAGAGGTGAGAGGGTAGTGTATCGGTCTAAAAACCGGGATGGTAGTGGCAGGGATAACCGCTAAAGGCAAGCACTTATATAAGCAGCAGCATGGCGACAGCCGTACAGAGTAATATCGGAAGTATAAACACAAGGTGGTCATAAATGATAAGAGTGACATGGGAATAAATATATAAGCAGATCCTTAGCAACAGATAAGCTTTTGCACAGAAAAAAGCTGCCCATCAACTGCAGAGTCATTTTTAATAGTTCAAAAGAGACTTTGAATAAACGTCCTGCAGAGGACTCTGGCTCTCATATTTTCAAGAGCAAATGAAGCAAACAAAGCATAAATTTATTAACCAAGAGGACTGTAAAGCTGGAAATTAGTGTGCTAGCTGCAGGAAGTCACATATACACTTTTTTCTCTGTGTTGTTACACGGGGCCTGTTCCCAGGTTGCTGCATTTAAGGACACTGCAAGCTGCTGAAGATCATAGCTCTCACTTGATTAACAATGGCGAATAGAAAGCAAAATAAACCGCCTGTGGTCAGTAAGACTCAAGTTTCAAGTCTCTTTTTTTAAGGCTAAAGGGGATAAAGTGTCAGGACCCGGCAATCTATAACAGAAGAAGTAGGAGGATCAGACTCAGACACCCAATCAGTAATGGGGGACTCCAAGCCGGTCACAAAAGCAGACCTTAAACTGTTGGTGTCAAAACAGGACATTAATACAAATTTTGAAAAATTATTGGACATGTTTGATAGTTTCCAGACTACAATCACTAACAACTTGGCAGAAATTAGATCTGACATGTTGGACATAGGTAACAGAGTAGCTTCATTAGAAGACAATTAATCCTCCAATGCAGAAGCAATCTCAGCACTATCCCAGCAAGTTACCTCCCAACAACAAGTGATCTCAGAAATAGAAGATAAAATGGAGGATATGGAGAATAGGAGCCGCAGGTGCAACTTGAGAATTAAGGGCGTCCCAGAATCAGTCACTACCTCTGAGTTGCCAATTTAGCTACACCAACTATTTCAAGCCATCACAGGGGAAACTAGTGATGAGAAGTTTCAGATGGAGAGAGCCCATAGATCGCTACGAGCAAAGCCTAAAGAGGACGCCCCACCAAGGGATGTGATCATTAAAATGTTCCGGTTTCCAGAGAAAGAGGCCATATTGTTGGCAGCGAGGAAGACCCCAACATTTAAATTTTAAGGGTCTATAATACAGTTTTACCAAGACCTGTGTCTGAGAACGCTGCAACGCAGAGGCAAAATGAGACCTTTAACCTCATTGTTGAGGAAAAAACAGATAACCTACAGATGGACCTTCCCATTCGGCCTGCATATCCAGTCTGAAGGTAGATCTATCATGCTAAGAGACCTGTCAGAAATACCGGAGACCTGTAAACGGCTACATTTGGAAATTCCTGACATACCTTCTGATTCACCTCCCAAAAAAGACCCACAAAAGGACCGCAAAACATACCACCCTCAGGGACACAGATGGACTAAAGCAACCAAGAAAGGTACCAAGACCTGAGATATTCTGAAAATCTTCATTTACAATATCCTGGAAGATGAACTCCCAGGGGCATGAAACCGAACAGAACTGTTCCACTCACAACTTGGCGGAACTTTAGACATCAGGTCTGCATGGAGTCTAGGCCGGAGCTCTAGAATCAGAAACGTAAAGTTTCATATATGATAATTATTTTTGATTGAATTGCCTGCCATTGTTTTAATATGACCGGCAGGCCATACAAGGTTATAACACTCTAAGAAGTTTATTTAAAATTATTATTTTTACTTATTGGTGTTCACGTGATATGCTGCTACTGCATGTCCAAAGTCAGGCGATGTTACACATCACACATTGACTAAATGTTTCTTTTTTTACTACCTTTTTTCATTTCTTTATCTTCCTTCCTTTCCCATACCCCCCCCCCCCCTTTTTTTCTTTTCCTTGTCCCTTTTTTTCTTCAGACTTTGGCGGATCTCGCCATATGTGCATTTGTTATGTGTTCAATTGGTGAGAGTGAAGAGACTAGAGGGTGTGTGTGTGTACCATTTACATAAATCAGAGGGTGAGAGTGGAGAGACTAGAGGGTGTGTGTGTGTACCATTTACATAAATCATAAAAAAACATACTGGAGACTACAGATAATTCAAATAATGGGTATGTAGAGAATATAAGCCTTGGCTTAAGATGAGAAAATATGAGCAAGTAATAAAAGTATAAAGTACACAAATCATACAATTATCATGTAAAAAAAACAACTAACCTTGGTTTGCTATTCCATTTTGCAAAAATTAGCAACAGTAAATTGAAATTCCAAAGTGAAAATAGGATAGGGAGAAGTTGGGTGGGGAATGTAAATCCCCTCTATTCAAACTGCAGACGGTTCATACACAGCAAACCCACAGGAAATAGCAGATAATTTTGCTAAGTACTACCAGGTACTATATGACTGTAACAAAACTAATCCGACGGTAAATACCAAAACGCTTAGTTTTTATTGACAACCCAACTTCTGACGATTGGAAAAGAGGCTCTAAAGGAAATAAACGCAGAAATAACAATGAGGGAAGTTATTGACACAGTTAAAAATTTGAAACCGGGTAAGGCAGCAGGTCCAGATGGGTTTCCTGGGGAGTATTACCGATTATTTAAGGTAGCATTGGTACCACATCTACTAAAATTTTGCAATGACATCATGACAGGTAGGGATATCCCTCCAGACATCCTTAGAGCCAAGATAGTTGTGATCCCCAAAGTTGGAAAGAAACCAAAACTATGCCAAAGCTACCGCCCTATCTCACTAATCAACCAGGATATAAACATTTTTACTAAAATTTTTGCTAATAGATTAAAAAAACACCTCCCCTCATTGATACATCCTGACCAGGTGGGGTTTGTTAGGGATAGGGAAGCACCTGACAATATCGGACGGACTATAAACCTGACAGATTACTTGGAGAGAACGAAGACGCCTTCTCTGCTCCTCTCCTTGGATGCAGAGAAGGCGTTTGACAGAGTAGATTGGGAATATATGTTTGAGGTATTGACGGTTTTTGGGGTCAGTGGCCCCTTTGTGACAGCAATTAGGAGTATGTATTCTTTCCCAACAGCGGTAGTAAAAGCAGCAGGATATCAGTCAGAATCCATAGACATTCAAGGAGGAACTAGACAAGGATGCCCTCTATCACCACTGATATTTGCAATGTGCATAGAACCCCTTGCGGCGAAGATAAGACATTCCCCAGATATACACGGGGTCAAAGTAAAACAAAATGAATATAAACTCTCACTTTTTGCGGATGATATCCTGTTGACTTTGACAAAACCTCTAATAACGCTACCAAATTTATATAACACTTTGCAGGAGTTCTCTGATGTGTCGGGATACAAAATTAACCTAGACAAGTGTGAGGGATTACCTATTGCTCTCCCGACCCACACTCGCAAATTAATAGAAACTAATTTTACCTTTGCCTGGGCAAAAAAAGAGGTCAAACTGTCCCACGATTATAAAGATTTGTATAAACTAAACTACACTCCCCTATATAAGAAAATTAGATCAGACTTACGTAAGTGGAAAAGTAAGCAATTCTCATGGTTCAGGCGTCTCTCGGCAATAAAAATGAACATACTCCCAAGAATACTATACCTTTTCAGGGCTCTACCAATAAAAGTGCCAATCCCTGACATACACAGACTACAACAAGACTTGACGGGCTTCTTGAGGGGTAACAAAACAGCTAGAATAGCCTCTAAGATTCTGCAACAACACAAACAGGTGGGAGGGGCAGGGATGCCAAACCTGAGGGAGTATTATCAAGCAGCCAGACTAGCTCAAGATATATTGCTGAACAAAAATTCAGGTGATATTGTGTGGACAACCTTGGAAGCAGATTTAGGAGGGCATGACAACCCATCTGATATACTCTGGACCTCAAGCCAAAGACATACTAACACTGGAAATGACTCAGAAATACATAAAGTTCACCAGCACTGTTAGGATAAAAAATTCATCTTTTATTGAAGATCCTTTAAAAATAGCAACGTTTCATGACCATATTAAGTGACATATGGTCACAAAACGTTGCTATTTTTATGTATTTCTGTATCACACAGAGGATTTGCGGTTTAACCTCACCACCGTGCACTACTAGTGGTGCTGTATTCACGAATGATATTGGACTGGAAATGACTCAGTAACCTCTAGAGAAACAGTATAGATCTGGACAGTGCTGACAAACTCCCTTCAGTTACTACAGAAAGACTCAGTAACCAGGTCACTCAACACTATACTCCCAAGGGAACTGCGTCCACATTTGGGAAAATGGGAAAATAAGGGGTTATACAGAGTAGCAGACCTCTTGGAGAATGGGAAACTTAGAACATATCTACAAGTACAGGAGAGGTTAACACCCCATAAGCTCCATTGGTTTTTATATCTGCAAATATCATCTGCAATCCACAGATATTTACATCTTCCCTTATCAAGAGGGGTGACTATACTAGAACACTTTATAAGCTCCAAGGCTAGGGACAAAAAAATGATCTCACATTTATACATAGCTATACAAAGAGCGAGATACAACTCAAGGACCCCGCTAATTCACAGATGGGTAAAAAATCTAGGCACTGAAGTATCGATGGATGACTGGTTAGCTATAACCAGAGACTCTAGTAGGGATATGATTAGTGCTGATTTCAAAGAAAATTGTATTAAGACAACCTTTAGGTGGTATCTGACCCCGGATAAAACGTCACACTTCTCAAAGGGAGCCACCAATAAATGCTATAGAGGGTGCCAGGAAGTGGGTACATACATTCATATATGGTGGGAATGCCCGAAGGTGAGATCAATTTAGTCTAGACTTTCAACCCTATTGGGTACAATTCTATCGGAAAATATAAATTTGACAGCGGCACAGGCCCTCTTAAACGAACACATCCCAATATACAATTCAGCCATAAACACATTCATAAAAACTCTATGCACGGCTACCAGAATTTGTGTAGCAAAATACTGGAAAGTGGGGGTTCCGACTTGGGCTGAGGTTATGGAGAAATTTAAAACTACATACTCTATGTCAGAACAGGCCTCTCTGATACAGGGTAATAATGAAAGCTTTCATAAAATCTGGTTTTACTGGATTTTGAGGGAACAAAATGAGGGAAGTTGAGAAAGAGTGAGTGGACCCCTCTAGACTCTTACATTTATGGGTGGTAACTTCGGTCTTCCGAAAGGATAGAAGTGGACCTCTCCCGGCTCTGCTCGACAAACAATATCTTTTCTTAAGGTAACTTTAATGATTTTACCCTTCTTTATAAGCAATTGTCTAAGCCTTGAAAACAAGCAGATTTGTAAGTTGGACACTTATAGTTATTTTAGTTTGTTAGTAGTATTTTGTTTGATCTTTTCTCCTTAATTATAGGAAATTATCTAATGGACATTAATACCAGGAGATACTGGAATATGTGTAAACTATGGACATTAATCTGAGGAGATTAGTGCCAACTCTTTCGGAGTTTCACAACTCTGGGGGCTTGGTACTTCTTAGTGCGCATTCAAACAAGTGAAGTGATAAACTATATGATAATTTGCACTAGGATATATTGTTAGTAACACTTTGTTTACTTATGTTTTGATGTACCTAAAGATGTTATTTAACTGGAAAATAATAAAAATTATTTCAACTAAATTATTATTTACGCTGTGCATATTTAAAGGGACATTCCACTCAAAATTTAAATGTACATAGATGAACATCTTTGAATAGAAACATATTTGTAATATATATGTATTGGCAAAAATGCTTCTAGTAAAAGTTATCTCTATTTTAGTGTTCACATGCACGTGCAGATAAAAATGTTAAGCATAGCTAGATATTCTCACCACCAATATAAATACTGCAGCTGCTCAGAGTGCCAGTGGGGCTTGTATCATGTCAGCAATTAACAAATTGAGTCATTACCAGATGATACAAGCACCTTAGGCTCTCTAAGCAAGTGCTGTGTATAAAATGCTGGTGCACGGTGCATACTTAAATACACTTTTGAAACAGCTATAGCTTTTACTAGAAGCATTTTTGCTAATACATGTATATTACAAAATTGCTTCTGTTCAATACTGAAATGCACCCATGTTTTTGATAAAATATGATTTTTGATGAACAATTTTGTTACAATTTTTTTATGCATCTAGGTATTTTTTGTGAATTGTTCAATTATCCTTTTTGTATGATTTTTAAAATAACTCCTTTTTACATCCGACGTATGCAAACACCTTTGATAGACCCAATATCACTTGCGTGTAACTGTTATTGCGCAACTCATAATCTGGCCCTCAGTGTTACACTAAACAAACAGTTGCTTCAAAAACAGGCTGTTACAAATGTCCCAATTGCACCACGTGGAACTACATTATAGTTGCAAAACTATTTCATCATCAACACAATAAGAACAAATTCAGAAACAAATAATTTGTTGCCTATACCACATAAATCATTGTTTACTTGATCAGAAAGGTAATATTTGTTGTTTTAACCCCTTAATGACCACAGCACTTTTCCATTTTCTGTCCGTTTGGGACCAAGGCTATTTTTACATTTTTGCGGTGTTTGTGTTTAGCTGTAATTTTCTTCTTACTCATTTACTGTACCCACACATATTATATACCGTTTTTCTCGCCACTAAATGGACTTTCTAAAGATACCATTATTTTCATCATATCTTATAATTTACTATAAAAAAAAATATAAAATATGAGGAAAAATTGAAAAAAACACACTTTTTCTAACTTTGACCCCCAAAATCTGTTACATATCTACAACCACCAAAAAACACCCATGCTAAATAGTTTCAAAATTTTGTCCTGAGTTTAGAAATACCCAATGTTTACATGTTCTTTGCTTTTTTTGCAAGTTATAGGGCCATAAATACAAGTAGCACTTTGCTATTTTCAAACCACTTTTTTCCAAAATTAGCGCTAGTTACATTAGAACACTAATATCTTTCAGGAATCCCTGAATATCCCTTGACATGTATATATTTTTTTTAGTAGACATCCCAAAGTATTGATCTAGGACAATTTTGGTATATTTCATACCACCATTTCACCGCCAAATGCGATCAAATACAAAAAATCGTTCACTTTTTCACAAATTTTTTCACAAACTTTTGGTTTCTCACTGAAATTATTTACAAACAACTTGTGCAATTATGGCATAAATGGTTGTAAATTCTTCTCTGGGATCCCCTTTGTTCAGAAATAGCAGACATATATGGCTTTGGCGTTGCTTTTTGGTAATTAGAAGGCCGCTAAATGCCACTGCGCACCACAAGTGTATTATGCCCAGCAGTTAAGGGGTTAATTAGGGAGCTTTTAGGGAGCTTGTAGGGTTAATTTTAGCTTTAGTGTAGTATAGTAGACAACCCCAAGTATTGATCTAGGCACATTTTGGTATATTTCATGCCACCATTTCACCGCCAAATGCGATCAAATTGAAAAAAAAGTTAAATTTTTCACAATTTTAGGTTTCTCACTGAAATAATTTACAAACAGCTTGTGCAATTATGGCACAAATGGTTGTAAATACTTGTCTGGGATCCCCTTTGTTCAGAAATAGCAGACATATATGACTTTGGCGTTGCTTTCTGGTAATTAGAAGGCCGCTAAATCCTGCTGCGCCTCACACGTGTATTCTGGCTAGCAGTGAAGGGGTTAATTAGGGAGTTTGTAGGGAGCTTGCAGGATTAATTTTAGCTTTAGTGTAGAGATCAGCCTCCCACCTGACACATCCCACCCCCTGATCCCTCCCAAACAGCTCCCTTCCCTCCCCCACCCCACAATTGTCCCCGCCATCTTAAGTACTGGCAGAAAGTCTGCCAGTACTAAAATAAAAGGGTTTTTTAAAAAAAAATATATTTTTTTTTAGCATATTTACATATGCTAGGGTGTAGGATCCCCCCCTTAGCCCCAACCTCCCTGATCCCCCCCAAAACCGCTCTCTGACCATCCCCTCTGCCTCATTGGGGGCCATCTTGGGTACTGGCAGCTGTCTGCCAGTACCCAGTTTGCAAAAAAAAAGTGCTTTTTTTATATTTATTTGGCTTTTTTCTGTAGTGTAGCTTCCCCCCACACACAGACAAACCCCCACCACCTTGCTGATCTTTTTTTTTTTTACAAATATTAAGGTATTTAAACATTTTTATTAACACATTTTCTGTAGTGTAGCGGTTCCCACCCGCTCCCTCCCCGTGCACGCGCCCGCCCCCGCCCTCCCGTGCACCGCGCGCGCGCCCCCGCTCATCCCCGCCCACGATCCCGCCCCCCCTTCACATAACCAGGGCCATCGATGGCCGCCACCCGCCTCCCGGTCCGGCTCCCACCCACCAACGCAGGGAACCACCGATCTCCGGTGCAGAGAGGGCCACAGAGTGGCTCTCTCTGCACCGGATGGCTTAAAAAAGTTATTGCAGGATGCCTCCATATCGAGGCATCACTGCAATAACCGGAAAGCAGCTGGAAGCGAGCAGGATCGCTTCCAGCTGCTTTCCAAACCGAGGACGTGCAGGGTACGTTCTCAGGCATTAACTGCCTTTTTTTTGAGGACGTACCCTGCATGTCCTCGGTCGTTAAGGGGTTAAATAAATATAGACTATAATTTGCATTTAGAGACACAGAAAAAAAAAGACACTGGCAGAGAAGATTGTGACTTACAAGCAGAGATGCATAGTATTTTTTGATTGTTTTATTTAAAAAAATATTAATTAACAGTTTGGATTTCAGAATAAGTCTGGATTTTGGAATTCTGGATTTAGGGATTTGTACTTGTACAGTATTATAATCAGATCTATAAATATAGACATAGGCATACATTTTGCATTAACTAAACATGCATTTACTTGTGGGGAAAATTAATTTTTAATTATTTTATTTTTAGAAATAAATTGTAAAAAGTCTTAATTTTGGAATTCTGGATTTATACCAATATTGTGTTTCTATAATGACAGAGAATTAAACATTTAGAACTAGATTACAAGTTGAGTGCAAAATTTCACTTCTGTGAAAGCGATATTTGTGCACAACTTAGTAATACCAGGCCACGCAAATGTGCGCTGTTATTACAAGTGAAGTGCAATGTAAACGCGACCTCGCGTTGCACAGAAGCATTACGCTTACGAGAGCACGCTTCCATAGGCTTCAATGGGAGCCTCGTTCCCATGCTGCGAACTAGCATAGAAAGGGGGTAAGTCGCACAGTGATGGGCAGAAAATATAAATATATATGTATATGAATATATACATATATATTTATGTGTATATTCACATATTAACAGATAAATATATATGTTTATATTCATATATGTATATATATATTTACAGGGATAACATAGTCCCCATAGACCGCAATGCAAAGGCACCCTACACCCGGTACTTTTAACCCCATAAAACTGCCTCCTGCAGTTATTAATACATAAATATATATATATATATATACCCCATCAAAGGGACACTAAACTCACATTTTTTCATAAATGATTCAGATAGAGCATGCAATTTTAAGCCACTTTCTAATTTACTCCTATTATCATTTTTTTTTTTTTTTTTTTCGTTCTCTTGCTATCTATTTAAAAAGCAGGATTGTAAAGCTTAAGAACCGGCCCATTTTTGGCTCAGAACCTGGGTTATGCTTGCTTATTGGTTTGCTATATGTAGCCACCAATACGCAAGCGCTATCCAGGGTGCTGAACCTAAAATGGTCTGGCTCCTAAGCTTTAAATTCCTGCTTTTTAAATAAAGATAACAAGAGAATGAAGAAAAATTGATAGTGAGAATAATTATAAAGTTGCTTCAAATTGCTTACTCTAACAGAATCATGAAAGAAAAAAATTGGGTTTAGTATCCCTTTAAGAAAAATATAGCTCTCAAACAGGGTTTCACTCGAATGACAGTTTTTGTGAGCAACCTAGCAGTGAAACAGTTAAGTAGATCAATTAGCAGACATTACACAATGCAGACTCCAAGGTGTAGTGTTCTAATTAACTGTTTCACTGCTGAGTCACTCACAAAACTAGCCTTAGAGGGAACACTGAAATTTTAGTCTACGGAATCTGTTGGCGCTCTACAAAAAACTGATAATAATAATAAAGTATTAAAGCACTTGGTTTAACTGTTGTATAAACTGTATTATGTTGCTGGCTTGTTGATAGAAGCCACATCATCAGTATATTAGCCAAACAGCTTTATTTATTTAAATAGTATTTATGAATGCTGTGCTGCAAATATTTTTACTTTGTTAATCATTTTCACATTGTTTAAAGGGACATTAAAAACCAAACAAAATATATTTTATGGGTCAGATAGGGCATATCATTTTTAATAGCTTTAAATGTACTTTTCTCACTCAATTTTGCTTTATTTTCTTGGTATCCTTTATTGAAGAAGCAGCAACGCGCTAATGGGAGCTAGCGGAATACATCCGTAAGCCAATGATAAGAGGTATATATGTGCAGCCACCAATCAGCAGCTACTTCCCAGCTTCTGGGCCTACTTAGGTATGCTTTTAAACAAAGGATACCAAGAGACTAAGCAAATTAGATAATAGAAATAAATTGGAAAGTTGTTTAAAAATGTCTGTTCTATCTGATTGATCAAAGATAATTGTTGGGGTTTTATGCACTTTTAAACTGGAGAATGCACAGATAAACATTTGCTAGATTACGTTTTCTGTTAAACCGTTATAAATACATAAATATAGGCTGACAACAAGGTTGTTAAATCAGTTACCATAGAGGTTTGACAATCTATAAATAAAAGATATCCTGGGTTTACAAGTTTGCTTCTCTTGTATACAAGGCAGTGGGTGTGCTAAGTAGTTGACAGCAATTAGCAGTGACCTCATTTATTTTGGTGTTGCAGTTCTGGAAGAGAGAAAAGAATCTTCTGGTCCCTGGTAGGGACATCCTAAAACATTTAATGTGAAAATGGCTTAATGTAGCTTAATGAGTAAAAAAGTGGCCAAATGTTAATCAATTGCTGCATAATTTTGCACAACCCAAGATTTCCACTATCCAAGCCTATCCTAGAAGTTTCATGGTATTTGGAATTCCACAAGGCAAATGAGTGACATTAAAGGGACATGAAACCCAAATTTTTTCTTTCATGATTTAGAAAGAGCATACAATTATAAACAACTTTCTAATTTACTTCTATTATCTATTTTGCTTCATTCTTTGATATTATTTGCTGAAAAGCATATCTAGATATGCTTAGTAGCTGCTGATTGGTTGCTGCACATAGATGCCTCATGTGATTGGTTCACTGTGTACATTGCTATTTCTTCATTAAATTATATCTAAAGAATGAAGCAAATTAGGTAATAGAAGTAAATTGGAATGTTGTTTAAAATGGTATTCTCTACCTTAATCATGAAAGAAAATGTTTGGGTATAGTGTCCCTTTAAGCTTGTTTTTTGGGGAGCTTAATGTGGCTTAACGTACAAAATTGAACTTAGATGTTAACCAATTTCCCCCAAACTTACCACAATACATTAATCTATCGATTCAAACATATTCTGAAAATTTCAGGACATTTGATAAAACATACCAAAAGTTATTCACATTTAACTATTTTTTTACAATCCTAAAACATTTAATGTGAGCAGCTTAATGTAAAAAGAGCTTAATGTACCAAAATTCACCTAAACATTGATCAATTGCCTTGAAACTTGGCACAAACTCAGTTTGTCACTTTCCAAACCTATCCTAGAAGTTTCATGGTATTTGGTTTCCCACAAGGCAAATGAGTGACATTAAGCTTGTTTTTTGGGGAGCTTAATGTGGCTTAACGTACAAAATTAAACTTAGATCTTAACCAATTTTCCCCAAACTTCTCACAATATATTAATCTATCTATTCAAACATATTCTGAAAATTTCAGGAAATTTGATAAAACATACCAAAAGTTATTCGAAATTAACAATTTTTTTACAATCCTAAAACATTTAATGTGAGCAGCTTAATGTAAAAAGAGCTTAATGTACCAAAATTCACCAAAACTTCAATCAATTGCCTTGAAACTTGGCACAAACTCAGTTTTTCACTTTCCAAACCTATCCTAGAAGTTTCATGGATTTTGGTGTCCCACAAGGGGGGGCTTAATGTGGCTTAATGAGTAAAAAAGTGGGCAAATGTTAATCAATTGCTGCATAATTTTGCACAACCCAAGATTTCCACTATCCAAGCCTATCCTAGAAGTTTCATGGATTTTGGTGTCCCACAAGGCAAATGAGTGACATTAAGCTTGTTTTTTGGGGAGCTTAATGTGGCTTAACGTACAAAATTAAACTTAGATCTTAACCAATTTCCCCCAAACTTCTCACAATACATTATTCTATCTATTCAAACATATTCTGAAAATTTCAGAAAATTTGATAAAACATAGCAAAAGTTATTCGCATTTAACAATTTTTTTACAATCCTAAAACATTTAGGCCTCTAGTTATGAAAGTCTGGCGGACCTGATCCGCCAGTGCGGATCAGATCCGCCAGACTTCGCTGAATACGGCGAGCAATACGCTCGCCGTATTCATCATTGCACCAGCAGCTCACAAGAGCTGCTGGTGCAACGCCGCCCCCTGCAGACTCGCGGCCAATAGGCCGCCAGCAGGGGGGTGTAAATCAACCCGATCGTACTTGATCGGGTTGTATTGTTGCGATGTCTGTCCGCCTGTTCAGAGCAGGCGGACAGGTTATGGAGCAGCGGTCTTTGTGACCGCTGCTTCATAACTGCTGTTTCTGGCGAGTCTGATGACTCACCAGAAACACGGGGCATCAAGCTCCATACGGAGCTTGATACATATGCCCCTTAATGTGAGCAGCTTAAAGCTTGTTTTTTGGGGAGCTTAATGTGGCTTAATGAGTAAAAAATTGGCCAAATGTTAATCAATTGCTGCATAATTTTGCACAACCCAAGATTTCCACTATCCAAGAATATCCTAGAAGTTTCATGGTATTTGGTTTCCCACAATGCAAATGAGTGACATTAAGCTTGTTTTTTGGGGAGCTTAGTATGGCTTAACGTACAAAATTGTACTCAAATCTTAACCAATTTCCCCCAAATTTCCCACAATACATTAATCTATCGATTCAAACATATTCTGAAAATTTCAGGACATTTGATAAAACATAACAAAAGTTATTCACATTTAACAATTTTTTTACAATCCTAAAACATTTAATGTGAGCAGCTTAATGTAAAAAGAGCTTAATGTACCAAAATTCACCTAAACATCGATCGATTGCATTGAAAATTGGCACAAACTCAGTTTGTCACTTTCCAAACATATCCTAGAAGTTTCATGGTATTTGGTTTCCCACAAGGCAAATGAGTGACATTAAGCTTGTTTTTTGGGGAGCTTAATGTGGCTTAACGTACAAAATTAAACTTAGATCTTAACCAATTTTCCCCAAACTTCTCACAATATATTAATCTATCTATTCAAACATATTCAGAAAATTTCAGGAAATTTGATAAAACATACCAAAAGTTATTCGAAATTAACAATTTTTTTACAATCCTAAAACATTTACAGGCCCATTTATCAAAGGGCTTGCGGACCTGATCCGACACTGCGGATCAGGTCCGCAAGACCTCGCTAAATGCGGAGAGCAATACGCTCTCCGCATTTAACATTGCACCAGCAGCTCACAAGAGCTGCTGGTGCAACGCCGCCCCCTGCTGACTCGCGGCCAATCGGCCGCCAGCAGGGAGCTGTCAATCAACCCGATCGTATTCGATCGGGTTGATGTCCGGCGATTCCTGTCCGCCTGTTCAGAGCAGGCGGACAGGGTTATGGAGCAGCGGTCTTTAGACCGCTGCTTCATAAGTTGTGTTTCTGGCGAGTCTGAAGACTCGCCAGAAACACGGCCCTTCAAGCTCCGTACGGAGCTTGATAAATGGGCCTGCCAATGTGAGCAGCTTAATGTAAAAAGAGCTTAATGTACCAAAATTCACCAAAACTTCAATCAATTGCCTTGAAACTTGGCACAAACTCAGTTTTTCCCTTTCCAAACCTATCCTAGAAGTTTCATGGATTTTGGTGCACCACAAGGCAAATGAGTGACATTAAGCTTGTTTTTTGGGGAGCTTAATGTGGCTTAATGAGTAAAAAAGTGGCCAAATGTTAATCAATTGCTGCATAATTTTGCACAACCCAAGATTTCCACTATCCAAGCCTATCCTAGAAGTTTCATGGATTTTGGTTTTCCACAAGGCAAATGAGTGACATTAAGCTTGTTTTTTGGGGAGCTTAATGTGGCTTAACGTACAAAATTAAACTTAGATCTTAACCAATTTCCCCCAAACTTCTCACAATATATTAATCTATCTATTCAAACATATTCTGAAAATTTCAGGACATTTGATAAAACATACCAAAAGTTATTCGAAATTAACAATTTTTTACAATCCTAAAACATTTAATGTGAGCAGCTTAATGTAAAAAGAGGTTAATGTACCAAAATTCACCTAAACTTCAATCAATTGCCTTGAAACTTGGCACAAACTCAGTTTGTCATTTTCCAAACCTATTCTAGAAGTTTCATGGTATTTGGTTTCCCACAAGGCAAATGAGTGTTATTAAGCTTGTTTTTTGGGGAGCTTAATGTGGCTTAACGTACAAAATTAAACTTAGATCTTAACCAATTTCCCCCAAACTTCCCACAATACATTAATCTATCTATTCAAACATATTCTGAAAATTTCAGGAAATTTGATAAAACATACCAAAGGTTATTAACATTTAATATTTTTTTTACAATCCTAAAACATTTAATGTGAGCAGCTTAATGTAAAAAGAGCTTAATGTACCAAAATTCACCTAAACTTCAATCAATTGCCTTGAAACTTGGCACAAACTCAGTTTGTCATTTTCCAAACCTATTCTAGAAGTTTCATGGTATTTGGTTTCCCACAAGACAAATGAGTGACATTAAGCTTGTTTTTTGGGGAGCTTAATGTGGCTTAACGTACAAAATTGAACTTAGATGTTAACCAATTTCCCCCAAACTTCCCATAATACATTAATCTATCTATTCAAACATATTCTTAACCCCTTATTGACCACAATGTACCCTGTATGTCACTGGTCGTTAAGGGTTTTTTCAAGACATAATAGCACAAGTCTAGCAAGAACACGCTATTAATTCCTTTCCTCCAGCAGGCTTTGTGGAATAGAGCAGTCTCAATGCTGGTGGCAAGACCACGCTATAAAACAATCAAGTCCCAAAAAAAGGCCAGCGACATACAGGGTACGTCGCTGGTCCTTAAGGGGTTAAAATGTAAGGACATTTGATAAAACATAACAAAAGTTATTCACATTTAAATATGTTTTTAACAATCCTAAAACATTTCGGGGCCCATTTATTAAGCTCCGTATGGAGCTTGAGGGCCCATGTTTCTGTCGAGCCTTCAGGCTTGCCAGAAACACCAGTTATGAAGCAGCGGTCTAAAGACCCCTGCTCCATAACCTGTCCGCCTGCTCTGAGGAAGCGGACAGACATCGCCGCATTTCAACCCAATCGAATACGATCAGGTTGATTGACAGTCCCCTGGTGCAATGCTGAATGTGGAGAGCGTATTGCTCTCCGCATTCAGCGATGTCTGTCGGACATGATCCGCTGATCGGATCATGTCAGACAGACACATAATAAATAGGCCCCTTCATGTGAATGGCTTAACGCAAAAAAGAGCTTAATGTACCAAAATTTGCCTAAACATCAATCAATTGCCTTGAAACTTGGCACAAACTCAGTTTTTCACTTTCAAAACCTATACAAGAAGTTTCATGGTATTTGGTTTCCCACAAGGCAAATGAGTGACATTAAGCTTGTTTTTATGGGGAGCTTAATGTGGCTTAACGTACAAAATTTAACTTAGATGTTAACCAATTTCCCCCAAACTGCTCACAATACATTAATCTATCTATCCAAACATATTCTGAAAAATTTAGGACATTTGATAAAACATACCAAAAGTTATTTACATTAAACCATTTTTTTACAATCCTAAAACATTTAGGGGCCAATTTATCAAAGCTTCAACTGATAATACGATGAAATCCGCTAGAATCTCACGTCATATCTGATGCAAATGGAATCTGCCGAAATTATCAAAGTGTCAAGATCGTCAAATGTTGAAATGTGTGACATAATATACCCTCCCGCGATCTCAATCTGACGCAGATCGATGCTTGCATCATCCCAGATGTTCCGAATACACATTCAACTCTATATGACCCTTTTTCCAATTTACCAAACATTTAACAGGTACACTTTTACGTCTATTCCAGCGCAGCATTCCGATCATTCAAACCGCTACCCTTGAGGCCGCGGATGCCATAGAAATCAATTGGAGTCTGAAAACACAGGAAGGTTATGTTCGATGCTGCAAGACGATAAAGCATATTAGATAATAAAAGTAAATTATAAACTTTATTAAAATTCTATATTCTTTCTAAATCAAACAATATTATTGCTCCAAATTTGGTGCAAAGTAATGCTTCAATTTTGATGCACTAGTAGATATAGGGATAAAAATGAAATACATTACTAGTTTTGGATTATGTTACATCTTTGTCTATTATTACAAAGCAAGAGGACAATATTATTGCTCCAAACTTGGTGCATTACTAGATATAGAGATAAAAATTAAATAAATACATAACATAATATAGCTAACTTCCTTTTTTATTTATTTATTTATTTTTTTGGATAAATCTATATACACCATGTTTAAGGCATGTAATACAAGTCCCACTCACCACTTCGCACCAAATTTGATGCAACACTTTTCGCACCAAATATGACGCAATACTCCTAGACAACCCACACATTTTTTTCCACCACTTTTGATAGGGATATGCATAATCACATGATTTATGACATCAGCTAATCACATTTAAATATACATTGTATAGTATCACTAACGAATAAAATTGCTCAATACTTGTGTCATTGATCACCCATCAGAACTTGTAAGTGCTATCCGTTACATTGTGTATTATAATTTGAAAGTATGTATATGTGTAATTAGTATTAAAGATAAACATTGATGCTGACATTAGGACACACAATGTAATATTTTAGACAATGATTTTAAAAATTTGAATGATGTTTGATTCAATATAATCTTAAACTGATAGCTCAAAGGGATAGCCCACCTAACATTAAACTGTCATGATTCAGATACAGCAGAAATTAAAATCACCTCTTTACTGTCATGCTATTTTTAGTGTATTTCTTCCTTCTCTTGAATTTCATTTTCATTAAGAAATGTCATCTTATATGCCAGACAATTTTATAACACCTGTGTAGGGGTGGATTTTTAAACTAGATTGCAATCCAGAGTTGTTACACAGGTACAGAGAGAAAACTGGCCCAGCTCTTAAAATATCCATTGATTGTAAATAAATACATATGATACCCTGATGACATGTTATATTCACAATTATTCCTGCTCAGAATAATAATACATTTACACTATATACATATATTGGTATAAATAAACACAGAGACATGAAAGACAACATTGTTTAGAACAAAAAAAGGAATTTAGGGACATGTAAATATGTTTGCAAAAGATTTCTGACATAACACACACACTCACATATATATATATATATATATATATATATATATATATATATATATATATATATATATATATATGCAAATTATGACACTTAGGGAAGTCTCCCTATGTGTGATGCGGGAATCCAGACATGGACCCGTTGCTCAGTGTGCCTAGAGGGATATGTCTGCACCTCACTGACGAGGCCCACAATAGGCCGAAACGTACGTCTGGGGTTTTGCTGTATCTCTCGTTCAGAGAGGGATTGCCTGGTATTTCGGGGCTGGGCTGTACTGTGAAGTCAGGATCAGACTGATATGCTTCAGGAAAGTTCTTCTCTGTGAAAGGCACATGTTGGGCAAAAAGAGGCTGCTTGTTGGGTGGTAACTAGCCATAGAACAAGCTATTATGCTATTGTTCGTTCTCAGGTTGAGCGCTTCTCTCAGGAAAAACCTGAATAACTGCAACATCGATGACTGTTAGTTAACAACAGTCCGATGTTCATTGCACCATACTTGACGCACGTGTTTTTGACGTGTTTTTTATAAATAAGAGCATTGCATGTGGATCCGCGGCAGCAATGTCTGGCGAGCATATTGACGCCTGCGAACGCACCGAGATTGACGCTTTGATAAATAAGCCCCCATATGTTTTACTATTGTAAAAAAACTGTTAAATGTAAATAACTTTTGGTATGTTTTATCAAATGTCCTGACAATTTTAGAATATGTTTGAATAGATAGATTAATGTATTGTGGGATGTTTGGGGGAAATTGGTTAACATCTAAGTTAAATTTTGTACGTTAAGCCACATTAAGCTCCCCAAAAAGCAAGCTTAATTTCAATCATTTGCCTTGTGGGACACGAAAATCCATGAAACTTCTAGGATTGGTTTGGAAAGTGAAAAACTGAGTTTGTGTCAAGTTTCAAGGCAATTGATTGAAGTTTTGGTGAATTTTGGTACATTAAGCTCTTTTTACATTAAGCTGCTCACATTAAATGTTTTAGGATTGTAAAAAAAATGTTAAATGCGAATAACTTTTGGTATGTTTAATCAAATTTCCTTAAATTTTCAGAATATGTTTGAATCGATAGATTAATATATTGTGAGATGTTTGGGGGAAATTGGTTAAGATCTAAGTTCAATTTTGTACGTTAAGCCACATTAAGCTCCCCAAAAAACAAGCTTAATGTCACTCATTTGCCTTGTGGGAAACCAAATACCATGAAACTTCTAGGATATGTTTGGAAAGTGACAAACTGAGTTTGTGCCAAGTTTCAAGGCAATTGATCGATGTTTAGGTGAATTTTGGTACATTAAGCTCTTTTTACATTAAGCTGCTCACATTAAATGTTTTAGGCTTGTAAAAAAATTGTTAAATGCGAATAACTTTTGGCATGTTTTATCAAATTTCCTTAAATTTTCAGAATATGTTTGAATCGATAGATTAATATATTGTGAGATGTTTGGGGGAAATTGGTTAAGATCTAAGTTCAATTTTGTACGTTAAGCAACATTAAGCTCCCCAAAAAACAAGCTTAATGTCACTCATTTCCCTTGTGGAATTCCAAAATCCATGAAACTTCTAGGATAGGCTTGGATAGTGAAAATCTTGGGTTGTGCAAAATTATGCAGCAATTGATTAACATTTGGCCACTTTTTTACTCATTAAGCCACATTAAGCTCCCAAAAAACAAGCTTAAAGGGACAGTCTAGGCCAAAATAAACTTTAATGATTCAGATAGAGCATGTAATTTTAAACAAGTTTCCAATTTACTTTTATCACCAATTTTGCTTTGTTCTCTTGGTATTATTAGTTGAAAGCTTAACCTAGGAGGTTCACATGCTAATTTCTTAGACCTCGAAGGCCACCTCTTTTCAGAATGCATTTTAACAGTTTTTAACCACTAGAGGGTGTTAGTTCACGTATTTCATATAGATAACACTGTGCTTGTGCACGTGAAGTTATCTAGGAGCAGGAACTGATTGGCTAGACTGCAAGTATGTCAAAAGAACTGAAATAAAGGGGCAGTTTGCAGAGGCTTAGATACAAGATAATCACAGAGGTTAAAAGTATATAAATATAACTGTGTTGGTTATGCAAAACTGGGGAATGGGTAATAAAGGGATTATCTATCTTTTAAAACAATAAAAATTCTGGTGTAGACTGTCCCTTTAATGTCACTCATTTGCCTTGTGGGAAACCAAATACCATGAAACTTCTAGGATAGGTTTGGAATGTGACAAACTGAGTTTGTGCCAAGTTTCAAGGCAATTGATCAATGTTTAGGTGAATTTTGGTACATTAAGCTCTTTTTACATTAAGCTGCTCACATTAAATGTTTTAGGATTATAAAAAAATAGTTAAATGTGAATAACTTTTGGTATGTTTTATCAAATGTTCTGACATTTTCAGAATATGTTTGAATCGATAGATTAATGTATTGTGGTAAGTTTGGTTGAAATTAGTTAACACCTAAGTTCAATTTTGTACGTTAAGCCACATTAAGCTCCCCAAAAAACAAGCTTAATGTCACTCATTTGCCTTGCGGGACACCAAAATCCATGAAACTTCTAGGATAGGCTTGGATATGGAAAATCTTGGGTTGTGCAAAATTTTGCAGCAATTGATTAACATTTGGCCACTTTTTTACTCATTAAGCCACATTAAGCTCCCCAAAAAACCAGCTTAATGTCACTCATTTGCCTTGCGGGACACCAAAACCCATGAAACTTCTAGGATTGGTTTGGAAAGTGAAAAACTGGGTTTGTGCCAAGTTTCAAGGCAATTGATTGAAGTTTTGGTGAATTTTGGTACATTAAGCTCTTTTTACATTAAGCTGCTCACATTAAATGTTTTAGGATTGTAAAAAAATGTTAAATGCGAATAACTTTTGGTATGTTTTATCAAATTTCCTGAAATTTTCAGAATATGTTTGAATAGATAGATTAATATATAGTGAGAAGTTTGGGGGAAATTGGTTAAGATCTAAGTTCAATTTTGTACGTTAAGCCACATTAAGCTCCCCAAAAAACAAGCTTAATGTCACTCATTTGCCTTGTGGGAAACCAAATACCATGAAACTTCTAGGATAGGTTTGGAATGTGACAAACTGAGTTTGTGCCAAGTTTCAAGGCAATTGATCAATGTTTAGGTGAATTTTGGTACATTAAGCTCTTTTTACATTAAGCTGCTCACATTAAGGCCTAGATTTAGAGTTCGGCGGTAGCCGTCAAAACCAGCGTTAGAGGCTCCTAACGCTGGTTTTGGCCGCCCGCTGGTATTTGGAGTCAGTGATTAAAGGGTCTAACGCTCACTTTGCAGCCGCGACTTTTCCATACCGCAGATCCCCCTACGCCATTTGCGTATCCTATCTTTTCAATGGGATCTTTCTAACGCCGGTATTTAGAGTCGTTTCTGCAGTGAGCGTTAGAGCTCTAACGACAAGATTCCAGCCGCCTGAAAATAGCAGGAGTTAAGAGCTTTCTGGCTAACGCCGGTTTATAAAGCTCTTAACTACTGTACCCTAAAGTACACTAACACCCATAAACTACCTATGTACCCCTAAACCGAGGTCCCCCCACATCGCCGCCACTCGATTAAAAATTTTAACCCCTAATCTGCCGACCGCCACCTACGTTATACTTATGTACCCCTAATCTGCTGCCCCTAACCCCGCCGACCCCTGTATTACATTTATTAACCCCTAATCTGCCCCCCACAACATCGCCGCCAGCTACTTAAAATAATTAACCCCTAATCTTCCGACCGCAAAGCGCCGCCACCTACGTTATCCCTATGTACCCCTAATCTGCTACCCCTAACACCGCCGACCCCTATATTATATTTATTATCCCCTAATCTGCCCCCCTCAACGTCGCCGACACCTGCCTACACTTATTAACCCCTAATCTGCCGAGCGGACCGCACCGCTACTATAATAAAGTTATTAACCCCTAACCCGCCTCACTAACCCTATCATAAATAGTATTAACCCCTAATCTGCCCTCCCTAACATCGCCGACACCTAACTTCAATTATTAACCCCTAATCTTCCGATCGGAGCTCACCGCTATTCTAATAAATGTATTAACCCCTAAAGCTAAGTCTAACCCTAACACTAACACCCCCCTAACTTAAATATAATTTACATCTAACGAAATAAATTAACTCTTATTAAATAAATTATTCCTATTTAAAGCTAAATACTTACCTGTAAAATAAATCCTAATATAGCTACAATATAAATTATAATTATATTATAGCTATTTTAGGATTAATATTTATTTTACAGGCAACTTGGTATTTATTTTAACTAGGTACAATAGCTATTAAATAGTTAAGAACTATTTAATAGTTACCTAGTTAAAATAATAACAAATTTACCTGTAAAATAAATCCTAACCTAAGATATAATTAAACCTAACACTACCCTATCAATAAAATAATTAAATAAACTACCTACAATTACCTACAATTAACCTAACACTACACTATCAATAAATTAAATAAACACAATTGCTACAAATAAATACAATTAAATAAACTAGCTAAAGTACAAAAAATAAAAAAGAACTAAGTTACAGAAAATAAAAAAATATTTACAAACATAAGAAAAATATTACAACAATTTTAAACTAATTACACCTACTCTAAGCCCCCTAATAAAATAACAAAGCCCCCCAAAATAATAAATTCCCTACCCTATTCTAAATTAAAAAAGTTACAAGCTCTTTTACCTTACCAGCCCTGAACAGGGCCCTTTGCGGGGCATGCCCCAAGAAGTTCAGCTCTTTTGCCTGTTAAAAAAAACATACAATACCCCCCCCAACATTACAACCCACCACCCACATACCCCTAATCTAACCCAAACCCCCCTTAAATAAACCTAACACTAATCCCCTGAAGATCTTCCTACCTTGTCTTCACCATCCAGGTATCACCGATCCGTCCTGGCTCCAAGATCTTCATCCAACCCAAGCGGGGGTTGGCGATCCATAATCCGGTGCTGAAGAGGTCCAGAAGAGGCTCCAAAGTCTTCATCCTATCCGGCAAGAAGAGGACATCCGGACCGGCAAACATCTTCTCCAAGCCGCATCTTCTATCTTCTTCCATCCGGTGCGGAGCGGGTCCATCTTGAAGCAGGCGACGCGGATCCATCCTCTTCTTCCGATGTCTCCCGACGAATGACGGTTCCTTTAAGGGACGTCATCCAAGATGGCGTCCCTCGAATTCCGATTGGCTGATAGGATTCTATCAGCCAATCGGAATTAAGGTAGGAATTTTCTGATTGGCTGATGGAATCAGCCAATCAGAATCTAGTTCAATCCGATTGGCCGATCCAATCAGCCAATCAGATTGAGCTCGCATTCTATTGGCTGATCGGAACAGCCAATAGAATGCGAGCTCAATCTGATTGGCTGATTGGATCAGCCAATCGGATTGAACTTGATTCTGATTGGCTGATTCCATCAGCCAATCAGAAAATTCCTACCTTAATTCCGATTGGCTGATAGAATCCTATCAGCCAATCGGAATTCGAGGGACGCCATCTTGGATGACGTCATTTAAAGGAACCGTCATTCGTCGTTCAGTCGTCGGTCCGGATGGATGTTCCGCGCTGGGGGTCTTCAGGATCCTGCCGCTTCGCTCCGGATGGAAGAAGATCGAAGATGCAGCTTGGAGAAGATGTTTGCCGGTCCGGATGTCCTCTTCTTGCCGGATAGGAGGAAGACTTTGGAGCCTCTTCTGGACTTCTTCAGTGGATGTCTAGCCCCCGCTTGGGTTGGATGAAGATATCGGAGCCAGGACCGATCGGTGATACCTGGATGGTGAAGACAAGGTAGGAAGATCTTCAGGGGATTAGTGTTAGGTTTATTTAAGGGGGGTTTGGGTTAGATTAGGGGTATGTGGGTGGTGGGTTGTAATGTTGGGGGGGGGGTATTGTATGTTTTTTTTTACAGGCAAAAGAGCTGAACTTCTTGGGGCATGCCCCGCAAAGGGCCCTGTTCAGGGCTGGTAAGGTAAAAGAGCTTGTAACTTTTTTAATTTAGAATAGGGTAGGGAATTTTTTATTTTGGGGGGCTTTGTTATTTTATTAGGGGGCTTAGAGTAAGTGTAATTAGTTTAAAATTGTTGTAATATTTTTCTTATGTTTGTAAATATTTTTTTATTTTCTGTAACTTAGTTATTTTTTATTTTTTGTACTTTAGCTAGTTTATTTAATTGTATTTATTTGTAGCAATTGTGTTTATTTAATTTATTGATAGTGTAGTGTTAGGTTAATTGTAGGTAATTGTAGGTAGTTTATTTAATTATTTTATTGATAGGGTAGTGTTAGGTTTAATTATATCTTAGGTTAGGATTTATTTTACAGGTAAATTTGTTATTATTTTAACTAGGTAACTATTAAATAGTTCTTAACTATTTAATAGCTATTGTACCTAGTTAAAATAAATACCAAGTTGCCTGTAAAATAAATATTAATCCTAAAATAGCTATAATATAATTATAATTTATATTGTAGCTATATTAGGGTTTATTTTACAGGTAAGTATTTAGCTTTAAATAGGAATAAGTTATTTAATAAGAGTTAATTTATTTCGTTAGATGTAAATTAAATTTAAGTTAGGGGGGTGTTAGTGTTAGGGTTAGACTTAGCTTTAGGGGTTAATACATTTATTAGAATAGCGGTGAGCTCCGATCGGAAGATTAGGGGTTAATAATTGAAGTTAGGTGTCGGCGATGTTAGGGAGGGCAGATTAGGGGTTAATACTATTTATGATAGGGTTAGTGAGGCGGATTAGGGGTTAATAACTTTATTATAGTAGCGCTCATGTCCGCTCGGCAGATTAGGGGTTAATAAGTGTAGGTAGGTGTCGGCGACGTTGTGGGGGGCAGATTAGGGGTTAATAAATATAACATAGGGGTCGGCGATGTTAGGGCAGCAGATTAGGGGTACATAGGGATAACGTAGGTTGCGGCGGTTTACGGAGCGGCAGATTAGGGGTTAAAAAAAATATGCAGGGGTCAGCGATAGCGGGGGCGGCAGATTAGGGGTTAATAAGTGTAAGGGTAGGGGTGTTTAGACTCGGGGTACATGTTAGGGTGTTAGGTGCAGACGTAGGAAGTGTTTTCCCATAGGAAACAATGGGGCTGCGTTAGGAGCTGAACGCTGCTTTTTTGCAGGTGTTAGGGTTTTTTTCAGCTCAAACAGCCCCATTGTTTCCTATGGGAGAATCGTGCACGAGCACGTTTTTGAGGCCGGCCGCGTCCGTAAGCAACTCTGGTATCGAGAGTTGCTTTTGCGGTAAAAATGCCCTACGCTCCTTTTTTGGAGCCTAACGCAGCATTTGTTTTAACTCTCGATACCAGAGTTAAATTTATGGTGCGGCCAGAAAAAAGCCCGCGGAGCGTTAACAGCCCTTTTACCGCCGAACTCTAAATCTAGGCCTAAATGTTTTAGGATTGTAAAAAAAATAGTTAAATGTGAATAACTTTTGGTATGTTTTATCAAATGTTCTGACATTTTCAGAATATGTTTGAATCGATAGATTAATGTATTGTGGTAAGTTTGGTGGAAATTAGTTAACACCTAAGTTCAATTTTGTACGTTAAGCCACATTAAGCTCCCCAAAAAACAAGCTTAATGTCACTCATTTGCCTTGTGGGAAACCAAAATCCATGAAACTTCTAGGATAAGCTTGGATAGTGAAAATCTTGGGTTGTGCAAAATTATGCAGCAATTGATTAACATTTGGCCACTTTTTTACTCATTAAGCCACATTAAGCTCCCCAAAAAACAAGCTTAATGTCACTCATTTGCCTTGTGGGACACCAAAATCAATGAAAGTTCTAGGATTGGTTTGGAAAGTGAAAAACTGAGTTTGTGCCAAGTTTCAAGGCAATTGATTGAAGTTTTGGTGAATTTTGGTACATTAAGCTCTTTTTACATTAAGCTGCTCTCATTAAATGTTTTAGGATTGTAAAAAAATAGTTAAATGTGAATAACTTTTGCTATGTTTTATCAAATATTCTTAAATTTTCAGAATATGTTTGAATCCATAGATTAATGTATTGTGAGAAGTTTGGTGGAAATTGGTTAACATCTAAGTTCAATTTTGTACGTTAAGCCACATTAAGCTCCCCAAAAAACAAGCTTAATGTCACTCATTTGCCTTGTGGAATTCCAAAATCCATGAAACTTCTAGGATAGGCTTGGATAGTGGAAATCTTGGGTTGTGCAAAATTATGCAGCAATTGATTAACATTTGGCCACTTTTTTACTCATTAAGCTACATTAAGCCATTTTCACATTAAATGTTTTAGGATGTCCCTCCCTGGTACAGTGTCAGCTGAAAAAAAAGCATAATGTGAGCATGGGAAAAGCATAATTAATGTGGGGAGATTAAATAAAAGTTAAAGAATAGTAATACAAGAGGAATATAACATTTTGGCAGAGAGGAAAGAGCAAAGCAAGAGACAGTAAACACCTTGTAATCACAATATTTTTAACAAGCAGAAGGTGAAAATATTTGAATGCATGACATGAAACTTAATTTTTTTCCAATTTACTTCTATTATCTATATTGGTTTGTTCTCTTGTTATCCTTTGTTGAAAAGCATACATAGGCAGACTCAGGAGCAGCAGTACACTACTGGGAGCTAGCTGCTGATTGGTGGCTGCACACATACAGGTGAAATTCGAAAAATTTGAATATTGTGCAAAAGTTTATTTCACTAATGCAACTCATTACATGCAAAGCAAGATAGTTCAAGCCGTGATTTGTCATAATTGTGATGATTATGGCTTACAGCTCATGAAAACCCCAAATCCACAAACTCAGAAAATTAGAATATTGTGAAAAGGTGCAATATTCTAGGCTCAAAGTGTCCCACTCTAATCAGCTAATTAAGCCATAACACCTGCAAAGGGTTCCTGAGCCTTTATATGGTCTCTCAGTCTGGTTCAGTAGGAATCACAATCATGGGAAAGACTGCTGACCTGACAGTTGTGCAGAAAACCATCATTGACACCCTCCATAAGGAGGGAAAGCCTCAAAAGGTAATTGCAAAACAAGTTGGATGTTCCCAAAGTGCTGTATCAAAGCACATTAATAGAAAGTTATGAGGAACGGAAAAGTGTGGAAGAAAAAGGTGCACAAGCAGCAGGGATGACCGCAGCCTGGAGAGGATTGTCAGGAAAAGGCCATTCAAAAGTGTTGGGGACTTTCACAAGGAGTGGACTGAGGCTGCAGTCAATGCATCAAGAGCCACCACACACAGACGGATCCTGGACATGGGCTTCAAATGTCGTATTCCTCTTGTCAAGCCACTCCTGAACAACAAACAACGTCAGAAGCGTCTTACCTGGGCTAAAGAAAAACAGACCTGGTCTGTTGCTCAGTGGTCCAAAGTCCTCTTTTTCTGACGAGAGCAAATTTTGCATCTCATTTGGAAACCAAGGACCCAGACTATGGAGGAAGAATGGAGAGGCACACACTGCAAGCTGCTTGAAGTCAGTGTGAAGTTTCCACAGTCTGTGTTGATTTGGGGAGCCATGTCATCTGCTGGTGTTGGTCGACTGTGCTTCATTAAGTCCAGGATCAACGCAGCCGTCTACCAGGAGATTTTGGAGCACTTCATGCTTCCTTCCACAGACGAGCTCTATGGGGATGCTGACTTCATTTTCCAGCAGGACTTGGCACCTGCCCATACTGCCAAAAGCACCAAAACCTGGTTCAATGACCGTGGGATTACTGTGCTTGATTGGCCATTGGCATCCTGGTCTTCCATAACACCTCACCAGTGCCACAGGCTGATAGCTTCCATGCCACGCCACATTGAGGCAGTAATTGCTGCAAAAGGTACTGAGTATGCATGCTTATACTTTCAGAGGTCCGATATTGTTCTACAGGTATGTACAATCCTTGTTTTATTGATTGCCTGTAATATTCTAATTTTCTGAGATTGTGGATTTGGGGTTTTCATGAGCTGTAAGCCATAATCATAACAATTATGACAAATTACGGCTTGCACTATCTTGCTTTGCATGTAATGAGTCTATCTCATATATTAGTTTCACCTTTTAAGTTGCATTAGTGAAATAAATTAACTTTTGCACGATATTCAAATTTTTCGAGTTTCACCTGTATATGCCTCTTGTCATTTGGGTCACCAGATGTGTTCAGCTAGCTCCTAGTAGTGCAATGCTGCTCCTTCAACAAAGAATACTAAGGAATGAATCAAATTTGCTAATAGAAGTAATTTAGAAATTGAATCTGAATCATGAAAGAAAAAATTGCAGTTACATGTCCCTGTAACACCTTGTTTGCTGCGATTGTTTGTCAAAAACCTAATTGCACTCACCACTTGCCACATTTGAAGGACACAATCAGGATTTCTAAATGGAGTAGACACTCATTTTGTTAGCAAAAGTTACATTGATTTTCAGTATTTTATCTGATTATCTAAAAATAATTGTCAGGAATAGGTTTTGAAGTCTGCTGTGTGCACTTTCATTCTTCTGAACTGGAAAACTCTTAATCTTCAAAGTTAAATTACTGGAAAAGAGGGGCCCGATAAATAGTGTATTGTAAAAAAGAAAGTGCTGTGTTAAAGGGGCAGCAAAGTAAAAATTAAGGGCTAGATTACAAGTGGAGCGCAAACAATTTCACAAGGGTTTTTCCGATTGTTTGCGATGTTTAAATTGCGCTCATATTAAAAGTGGAGCGCAATTGCAATTTACGCTAGAATTATTACTGCAATCTCAGAGCTCTGGTTAACTGTTTTTCAAAAATAAAAAGTCACAAAACACATCAAGAATACATTACAAAGTACAGTTACACTTATAATAACACTGTCTAATAAAAATTATTTTAAAAAAAATATGAGATCTCGGTTTATTAGAAAAAAAAGCAGGCAAAGGAATTTAACGTTGAAATACATACATATACATCTCTAATGCAGGGCCGGTGTTCTGTCAGACTAGCAAATTCATCAGACTAGCAAACAGAAGTGATGATCTGTCAGCTGTCTGATAAAAAATCCATACCGCGCATGCGCTACTCTTCTCATAGCATTCCAAATGCCACTACGTCACAGCCCATCAGAATAGTGAACAGAACGGCCGCTCGCACTAGCAACATTTCTATTTCTATTTGCAAATATAATTGTACACACACTGTTCTGCATTGTTTTGTACCTATATAAAAACTTTTTTTACCTTTTGTCTACGGTTTCTTGTCCCTTTAACATTTCAAGATAGGTATGTCCAATGCTTGTGGAGACCAAACAGTTGTGTTCAAAGAGGGGCAAGAAAGACTTCTACAAAAGGTAGAAAGTTTTTATATAGGTACAAAACAATGCAGGACAGCGTGTGTACTAATCTGTACCGCACAATGCCAATTGTACATGTGACAGCTGTTAACATGCAGCGTGTGACGTAGTTGCATTTAGAAAGCTATGAGAAGAGCAGCGCATGCGCTGTATGGATTTTTTATCAGACAGTTGACGGAACGTCACTTCTGTTTGCTAGTCTGATGAATTTGCTAGTCTAACAGAACACCAGTGCAAGGATTTTTGTCTACACAGGCAAAGGTGCATTTTGTTGGCCCCTATGCCCCCAATCCCCCACCACGACACCATAACCAACCCAACAATGCCACCCACCTCCTCCACCCCCATACCAAGTACATATATACAGTATACCACAAAAGTGAGTACACCCCTCTAATTTTTGCAAATATTTTATTATATCTTTTCATGTGACAACACTGAAGAAATGACACTTTGCTACAAAAGTTCGTACACCACTAAGTGGAAATGTCCAAATTAGGCCCAAAGTGTCAATATTTTGTGTGGCCACCATTATTTTCCAATACTACCTTAATCCTCTTAGGCATGGAGTTCACCAGAGCTTCACAGGTTGCCACTGGAGTCCTCTTCCACTTCTCCATGATGACATCACAGAGCTAGTGGATGTTAGAGACCTTGCGCTCCCCCACATTCCATTTGAGAATGCCCCACAGATGCTCAATAGGGTTTAGGTCTGGAGATATGCTTGGCCAGTCCATCACCTTTACCCTCAGCCTCTTTAGCAAAGCAGTGGTCGTCTTGGAGGTGTGTTTGGGGTTGTTATCATGTTGGAATGATACAGTCTCCGAAGGGAGGGGATCATGCTCTGCTTCAGTACATTTTGGCATTCATGGTTCCCTCAATGAACTGTAGCTCCCCAGTGCCGGCAGCACTCATGCAGGCCCAGACCATGACACTCCCACCACCATGCTTGACTGTAGTCAAGACACACTTGTCTTTGTAATCTTCACCTGGTTGCCGCCACACAAGCTTGACACCATCTGAACCAAATAAGTTTATTTTGGTCTCATCGGACCACAGGACATGGTTCCAGGAATCCATGTCCTTAATCTGCTTGTCATCATCTTTAGAAGAGTCTTCTTTCTGGGACGACAGCCATGCAGACCAATTTGATGCAGTGTGCGGCGTATGGTCTGAGCACTCATACGTATATTTCCCAAAGACAACCTCTGGATATGACGCTGAGCATGTGCACTCAACTTCTTTGGTCGACCGTTGCAAAATCTGTTCTGAGTGGAACCTGTTCTGTGAAACCGCTGTATGGTCTTGCCCACTGTGCTGCAGCTCAGTTTCAGGGTCTTGGCAATCTTCTTATATCCTAGGCCATCTTTATGTAGAGCAACAATTCTTTTTTTCAGATCCTCAGAGAGTTCTTTGTCATGAAGTGCCATGTTGAACTTCCAGTGACCGGTATGAGAAAGTGTGAGAGCGATAACACCAAATTTAACACACCTGCTCCCCATTCCCACCTGAGACCTTATAACACTAACAAGTCACATGACACCGGGGAGGGAAAATGGTTAATTGGGCCCAATTTGGACATTTCCACTCAGGGGTGTACTCACTTTTGTTGCCAATGGTTTAAACATTAATGGCTGTGTGTTGAGTTATTTTGAGGGGACAGAAAATTTACACTGTTATACAGGCTGTATACTCACTACTTTACATTGTAGCAGAGAGTCATTTCTTCAGTGTTGTCACATGAAAAGATATAATAAAATATTTACAAATATGTGAGTGGTGTACTCACTTTTGTGGGATACTGTGTGTGTGTCTGTGTATATATATTAAATGCAAATGTAATCAACCAAGTAGTTTCCATAGTTTCCATTCTAGGTGAATAGTTTTTTTTATTTCTTTGCAGGGGTTAAAGTAAACACATAATTACGTGGAAGCATTTGTGAGAGAATACAATGCACTTTGCTATTAGAGCATTTTATTATTGTTTTGTTATGTGCGACTTCTATCACAAATGCTTCCATGTAATTATGTGTTTATTTTAACCCCTGCAAAGAGATAAAAAAAAAACAGAAGTCTAAGTACACCTTACTGGGCCCCGGGGCAAAATATGCCAGCCCCTATGTATATAATATACACAGCCAGTCCTAATTAAAAAAAGCCAATAGCAATACATTTAAATAAAGTCTGTATTTAATTCAATTGTGGCTGGGGTTACCAATGCGGCTACCAGTGCACTCGCCATCCTCTTCTGCTTTGTCTCAAAACTTCAGCCACCTGGGGCAGCCACCTGGGGGTAATTGCCAATGCCATTTCACTTGCCAAGTTGAAGTTGCCACCTTACCACTACTAGATTAGCTCAGTGCCACACTGTCTGCTGCCGTTAGCCCCTGTGTCACTCACAGTCAAGAACACTGGATTAGCTCAGTGCAGCACTGTCTGCCGCCATTGGTCACTGTGTCATGTTAAATGTAATGTGCAACACCGGCAGTGTGGATACCGGTTCTTATGGCCTCTGCGCTCTGCCTGCCCCCAGACCCCCGCCATCATATCTCTACACTTCAAAAGTACCAGTCCGGGTGTCACTCACATGGCTCATTTTCAACCAGTCACGCAGCGGCAGGCATCCACCTTCCGAATACCCGCACAGACTCACTGCACAGATAAGCTTAGTCACTAAGCTTATCTGTGCAGTGAGTCTGAGCGGGTAAGGATGCCTGCCGCCGCGTGACTGGTTGAAAATGAGCCACGTGAGTGACACCCGTGGAAGCCTCATGCCCCCAGGCGAACATAGCTTGGAAGTTGCAGTCACAGCTTAACCTTTGTGTGCGCTACAGGCTGCCACATTGAAAAAAAAGCCAGGGAGATCCACCTTCAGATTTCCCACACTCACCACCCCTCTGTATTTACATAAATATATACACATATAAAGACATGAATATATATGTATACATATATAGACATATATACAGTATACGTGCATTGGAGCCTTTTCCTTTATGCAATATTCATATTTAATAAAGGTTTTAAATTGTATTTACTGTAAATATTTCACATTACAATGTTCTGCACATAGCAGAATATGTTCTAAGTATTTCTAAATAGATATTGTGTGTGTGTGTGTGTGTGTATATATATATATATATATATATATATATATATATATATATATATATATAGCACACAGAGAAAGTCCAGCACTCACTCACAAGCTCTCAGTTAAGATTAAAAGCAAAAATGGAAGAGTTGGTTACCGCATCTGGCCAAATGGGATAAGCCCAGGTACCACGTCAAGGTCTCTTCCAAAACCTGAGTCCCTAAACAGCCACACAATGCAAGCTCTCAATCCAACAAACTAGGAACAAGTGAAGGGTGCACAGGCTTATGTAATCACCCTAGAAATATACAAAACACGGAAGGGGACTGCACTCTCAGACCGGACCGGGTACACATCCCATGACCCTGCAACATGCAGAGCCCTGGGTGCACAATAGCACTCTCAGGAAGCTGCACTGTCCCCAGAGTCACAGGCAGTTAACCCCAGACAGGTCTGGGTGCAAGGCCTATAGGAAAAATTACAAAACAAATTAATACAGCACACAGAGAAAGTCCAGCCCTCACAAGCTCTCAGTTAAGATTAAAAGCAAAAATGGAAGAGTTAGTTACCGCATCTGGCCAAATGGGATAAGCCCAGGTACCACATCAAGGTCTCTTCCAAAACCTGAGTCCCTAAACAGCCACACAATGCAAGCTCTCAATCCAACAATCTGGGAACAAGTGAAGGGTGCACAGGCTTATGTAATCACCCTAGAAATATACAAACACAGAAGGGGACTGCACTCTCAGACCGGACCGGGTACACATCCCATGACCCTGCAACATGAACAGCCCTGGGTACACAATAGCACTCTCAGGAAGCTGCACTGTCCCCAGAGTCACAGGCAGTTAACCCCAGACAGGTCTGGGTGCAAGGCCCATAGGGAAAATTACAAAATAAATTAATACAGCACACAGAGAAAGTCCAGCACTCACTTACAAGCTCTCAGTTAAGATTAAAAGCAAAAATGGAAGAGTTAGTTACCGCATCTGGCCAAATGGGATAAGCCCAGGTACCACGTCAAGGTCTCTTCCAAAACCTGAGTCCCTAAACAGCCACACAATGCAAGCTCTCAATCCAACAAACTGGGAACAAGTGAAGGGTGCACAGGCTTATGTAATCACCCTAGAAATATACAAAACACAGAAGGGGACTGCACTCTCAGACCGGACCGGGTACACATCCCATGACCCTGCAGCATGAACAGCCCTGGGTACACAATAGCACTCTCAGGAAGCTGCACTGTCCCCAGAGTCACAGGCAGTTAACCCCAGACAGGTCTGGGTGCAAGGCCCATAGGGAAAATTACAAAATAAATTAATACAGCACACAGAGAAAGTCCAGCATCTGGCCAAATGGGATAAGCCCAGGTACCACGTCACGGTCTCTTCCAAAACCTGAGTCCCTAAACAGCCACACAATGCAAGCTCTCAATCCAACAAATTGGGAACAAGTTGTGTTCATTCATAACTAGTAAGTCTCGTAAATTTCTTGACCTCTTGTAAACCATCCTCGGAGGAGGTAAGTCATTGAAGGGTAGACTCGTGTTCTTAGCCACAATCTTCCAATTTTCTTTGATAGTGGCTGCTACCATATCCGAACTTGGAGTATAGGTAGTCACGAAATTCAGTCGTTGGTCATCCTCCTTAGCTGTTTTCCTCATTGTAAGATTATCCTGGCTTTGTTGCTCAGCAACCAGACGTTGTTGCTCAATGAGATGTGGGGGTATCCACGTTGTAAAATCTTCTGAGCCATATCTTGCAACTGATAGTCCTTACGGGAACCCTCAGTGTTATTCCTGACTACCCTCAGGAGCTGCGAGGAACTGACACCATTCTTCTGTGTATAAGGATGAAAACTCTCATAATGTAAAATGTATTTTTTGTCGGTATATTTATGGTACAGAGTAGTTTGTAAGCTATCTTTACCTTCCGTGGTTGCTTTGTATATGTTCAAATCTAAGAAATTGATTTTTTGTTGGTCATGTTCAATTTTGAATCTAATTGTAGATTCTAAACAGTTGAGCGTATTGAACCATTCTATAAGTAATTCTAATGTGCCTCTCCATATAAGGAACACATCGTCGATGTAGCGGAGGTAGAATCTGATGGAGCTGTGTTGTTGATCAAAAATGTTATGTTGCTCATAGTGTGCTACATATAGGTTGGCATAAGAAGGGGCCATACTTGAGCCCATTGACGTACCTAAAATTTGGAGAAAAAATTAATTCTCAAATCGAAAAAAGTTTTTTTCCAAACATAGCTCCATCAGTTTCAACAAAAACTCAATAGGGGGACTGGCATAATGCTCACTACTGATCAACTGCTCCTTTATCATTTGAACCCCATGTTTATGGGGAATGACAGTATATAGACTTACTACGTCCATAGTGATGAGCAAGTCTACTTTATAGTCAATATCAAAAGTTTTCAAAAGGTTAATGAGCTCAAACGAGTCCCTTAGGTAAGACTTAGTTGCTTGGACCACAGGCTGAAGAAAAAAATCAATATATTCAGCAAGAGGCTGAAATAAAGCTCCCCTAGCAGAAACTATAGGTCTGCCAGGAGGATCTACTAAGGTTTTATGGATCTTGGGAAGCAAATATAGAATAGGACAAATTGGTTTGTCCATGGTCAAGAATGACCAAGTATCATCATCTATAATATTAGCAGTATGAGCTAAACCCAAGATTTCATCACCATTTTCTTAAAGCCTATGGTCGGATTCCCTGAAAGTTTATTATATGTCACCCCATCATATAGTTGTATATAGGCTTCCTTCCTGTAGTCATCATAGTCGAGAACGACTATGGCCCCACCCTTATCTGCTGGTCTAATGACAATATTTTTGTCAGTGGAGAGTGCCTTAATGGCCATCCTTTCCTGTTGGGTGAGATTATCTCTACTGGAAGTTATAGTAGAATGGGGCTCAGATCGTGTGGATAAACAAATTTGGTGAAAAGTCTTAATAGAAGTGTGTGTATTAATTGGTTCAAAAGTGCTTGATCCTTTAAAGCGTTTATAGGTATAATCACCTTTATCTTTGAAATAATCTTTCAGCTTTAAATGACACTGAAACCTTCCAAAATCAACATGTAGATTAAATAAACTGCTTTTGGATCTAGGCACAAACGAAAGACATTTGTTAAGTACACTGTGTTCTTCAGGACTGAGGGGCCGTGTGCTCAAATTATATACTATTGTTTCTGTTTTTTGTTGGTCACTTTTTTTCTTGTTCCCCCTCCTGATGTGTCGGCATCGGGGGCCTGTGGTAAAGGGGGCTTTTGTGTTGACCTAGTACTCACTCTTGTCTGTGTATGGGTTTGTACAGGTGAAATGCTTTCACCCTCTGAGGAATCTCCTCCGCTGCTATCTACTGTAGAGAAGTTTACTCTTCTGTTCTTATTATATGTTCTTCTACGACCGTAGGGGGTACTATTATCTTTACCATACAGCCATCTGTACACTCTTTTGTCCCTGTAATCGTTTTCTACAGTAGAAAACTTTTTATTTTTAAATGCCAAAAGATCTTGTTTATATTTAGTTACCTGAACTTGTAACTTGGATACCCAGTCTGTACTGATATCAGCAATAAGTATATTCAGCAGTGTTTCTTTGACAGTAGCAATTTCTTGTTGGACTGTTACCTTAAGCCTAGATACCTCCTCTATGACCAGGAGCATTAGATCATGAGAGCATTTACTGAGAATCCCACACCACCATCTACAGAATTCAATATTGGTGCGCCCTAGCGTTGGGATATTCTTTACCCTAAAGCCCCGGGATATATATTTAAGCTTATGGTATTTGGATAGATATACTGCATGGAGATAAAAATCAATCTCCTTCTTTTCTAAATGTAACAGCTTATGGTATATTTGTGGGTGTCTCACCTCGTGTCTCTTGCAGCTCCTGAATGTCAGCGTCACACCGAATGCGGGCTGCATCCTCCTTTGTGAAAGCAAACTCCTCTATATTCCCAAATGGATCATCTTTGGGATTATCCTGAGTGGTGAATGTAGTTTCCATAGGCAGACAAAATAGGATGTTAGTAATAGTCACTTGCGTATATAGCCCACTGGGATATATGTGGACAGAATCTAGAGTGGGAACTCCAATAATGATACACTTTCCCCACACAAGGGAATTTAATTGAAAATAATGTAAAGGTGCTCACTTAAAAATAAGAATATCCAAAAAGTTTGTAGGAAAAGTGGCACACACCATCCACACAACTGCCTGGTGCTCTGCAAAATGGTTAAGTACAAACGATCCCCAGAACACAAACCTGGCTAGGGATATGCTTTACAGCTGGAAAAAAGCAGGCAACTCAGGATGCTTCACAATAAGCCTTTAATCCATACAGGTACTAAACAAAAGGGCCTTAACCCATAACATTTTGGTTCAAATGTGAACCTTTTTCAAATGGAGCCCATCATAGACATACAAGGGTCCCAACCAAACTTCCCTTATATACCCTATGTGAACCTTAAAAAAATATATACATTAGTATAGAGGTTGTCATGACAACAGTCAACAACCGGTTGTAGCGAATGTAACAAGTAATGTTTTTCACTATATGTATTATTTTATAGTACATTTATTCCCTCTTATCGTTTTTCAGCTATGCCAGCATCTTAATGCTATAACCGGTTGTTGACATGGTTGTCATGACAACCTCCACACGGCCTGCTATACTGACGGCGGTGGCGAATGACGTCATCATTATGCGCAGTTGCGCATGGAGTTCCGGTAGCGTGCTAGGAAGGACGCAGGTGGGCGGACTAGCGTTCATGAGGTTCACTATTTACTAATGTATATTTTTTGAAGGTTCACATAGGGTATATAAGGGGGGTTTGGTTGGGACCCTGGTATGTCTTTGATAGGCTCCATTTGAAAAAGGTTCATATTTGAACCGAAACGTTATGGGTTAAGGCCCTTTTGTTTAGCACCTGTATGGATTAAAGGCTTATTGTGAAGCATCCTGAGTTGCCTGCTTTTTCCAGCTGCACAGCATATCCCTAGCCAGGTTTGTGTTCTGGGGATCGTTTATATATATATATATATATATATATATATATATATATATGTTAGAAAAAAGGAGGGGCACCTGCGCTAAAAACTCTAACACTTGGTGAGTAATGGCTATTTTTGCAACAATAGTAGTAATAGTGATATATGTGCGTGCTGCCTCTGATACAGTGTACCCGTGTCACTGTTAGGAATGTGGATGGAAAAGAGAAAATCAAAAAGGGCGCACAGCTAGGCACTAGAATAAAAATTGACTATTGGTAAAGTAGGTATGTAGTTTTCAGACCTATGTGGTTATAGTAACAGGATAATAAAAATAATAATAATAATAATGTCCTTGGGTTGTTATTGTATTCTAAAGAGTTCAGTAATGTGCTTTAGAATATTCGACACTTCTTTGTCTGAGGTGAGTGGATTTGTGCTTACCAGAGGTAACCTCAATCATATGAGGTAAGTTGTAGACTTGTCTGGGTTAGAGATGTTTCTTTGGCTCTTGTCCAGTCGATTTTGCTTTGTTCTTTGCTGTAGGAATCTTTCCTTTGTTGAAACCCTTTGGGATCTTTGTTTCCAGGTGGCTCCTGGCAGCAGTATGTTGTTTTGAATGAAAATCTTGGACTCTCTTGTATCGTTTGTTGAAAGGCAATGGAAAATCCTGGACTCTCTTTTTCCTCTTGGTGATGAGAATCTGGGTTGTCTCAGGTGTTCATATCGATTGAGATGGAATAGGAAAAAGAAAACAAGAACATAGTGTGATAACGTTTAAATAAAAAAGCTCTTTTTAATTAGAACTAAGTAAATGTGCTTACATCAAATGCCCTCAATCAGAGTATGAGGTAAGTAATAGACATTGATTAAGTATTTCGATCTCCTGGTCAGTGCTCTGGTTGGCTGCAGTACAAAGATTGCCCAATGCAGTATTTGAATTTAAAATACAGTTCAGCCTGCTTGTGGGACACTAATGGCTGTATGCTTAATGTGGTTCTTTTAAACAGTTTAACCTGCTGGCCGTAATTTGTGGTCAATAAGACCAATACGTTTATAATGCTGTTAGGCTAAAAAGCCTCTGTTGGCAGTTGGTAAGTTCAAATTGTGCGTATAATATGCTCACAGAGGCATATGTATAAGGAAGGGTACAGTCGCTCAACAAGTCCTGTTACCCGTTGTGTTAAATATGATGCCGTGCCGCAATGTAGCAAAAGGATGTCCGCCCACCTTAAGATAATCCTTACGCGTTTCGAAGTGATCAGTCACTTCTTCATCAGAGGAAAAAAGTGGAATGGACAGAAGTCGGCATCATGAGAATATAAAGGTCTGTGGTGGGCGTGTTTGTTCCTAATTGTCCAATTGCGGCTAAGTTGTAGTGACGTCAGTTGTGTTAGCGTATCGGTTGTCATAGTGACCATGCTTTGTTGACTTCTGGGAGTTGGTCGTCAGTGTCTGCTGGGTCCTATAGTCTCTCCTATTCTGAGTATATCGTACTATTTTTACTGGAACGTTTGCTTAAAGTCCTAAATAGTAAAACAATCTTTTCTCTTATTTTTATAGTATTTAAGGCGAACGGAAAGTAATAATGAAAACGTAATATAATGTTTATGGTGTAGTGTTTGGATTTAAACAATTTTATTCTGTATATTTTTCTTGGACGTTTTTTGATTATGAATTTTAGATAAAGGTGGAGGTATGGGAAGTAGTGGAAAGTGTATTAGCCTTGAATTTTTTGATTTACTGGTAATCCAGATGTAAGTTTGATACCTATTAATTATCTGTTTTTATGGCTAAACATAAATTGCTGATTTTTGTGACTGATTTTTAAGAGATTTCTATAAAAATGCTGCCAGATCTATATCTTCATTTAATCCCATAGGGCTCATTGTGCCCATATAGTGAATCCAGAAAGTTTCTCTCTGGCGAAGCTTGAGGAACCTGTCTCCTCCTCTGCGTGGTATCTGAATTTGTTCTAATATTGTGCCTCTGAGTGCTTTTGGATCTTTATTGTGAGTTTTTTTGAAGTGTCTCGAGACACTATGGCCCTTGTAGCCTGCCTCTATGTTTTTCAGATGTTCAAGCAGTCTTTTCTTGTATGGGCGTTTGGTACGCCCAATATATTGTAGATTGCAAGTGCACTCCAATAGATATACCACGTAAGTGCTTTTACAGTTAGTGAGGGTATTTATTTCACATTTTTTTGATGGAAAAGTTTTTGATTGAATTATTTTTGTTGCTTTTTTGCTTTCATAAGCATGTTCGCAGCTCTTGCAATTGGCCCTGTTGCACTTAAAAAAACCTTTAGTGTTTGTGGATAACCAATTTGTTTTCTTGGTGGTGTCTTTGAGTCTGCTGGGTGCCAATAGTTGTTTTAGGCATCTGTTCTTTCTGAATGTGATCTTTGGTGCAGAGCCTATGCTGTTTTCTCTATGTCTTTTTTTGCAGTAAGAAGTTGTGTTCTATCTAGATAGAACACAACTTCTTACTGCAAAAAAAGACATAGAGAAACCAAACAAAAGTACCAAAAAAATAGGTATGGTTACAACTTTCAACGAAGCAGCCCCAGAAATTAGAAAAATACTGAAAAAATATTGGCCAATATTAGAGCAAGACAAATTCCTGAAAAACAGCATAGGCTCTGCACCAAAGATCACATTCAGAAAGAACAGATGCCTAAAACAACTATTGGCACCCAGCAGACTCAAAGACACCACCAAGAAAACAAATTGGTTATCCACAAACACTAAAGGTTTTTTTAAGTGCAACAGGGCCAATTGCAAGAGCTGCGAACATGCTTATGAAAGCAAAAAAGCAACAAAAATAATTCAATCAAAAACTTTTCCATCAAAAAAATGTGAAATAAATACCCTCACTAACTGTAAAAGCACTTACGTGGTATATCTATTGGAGTGCACTTGCAATCTACAATATATTGGGCGTACCAAACGCCCATACAAGAAAAGACTGCTTGAACATCTGAAAAACATAGAGGCAGGCTACAAGGGCCATAGTGTCTCGAGACACTTCAAAAAAACTCACAATAAAGATCCAAAAGCACTCAGAGGCACAATATTAGAACAAATTCAGATACCACGCAGAGGAGGAGACAGGTTCCTCAAGCTTCGCCAGAGAGAAACTTTCTGGATTCACTATATGGGCACAATGAGCCCTATGGGATTAAATGAAGATATAGATCTGGCAGCATTTTTATAGAAATCTCTTAAAAATCAGTCACAAAAATCAGCAATTTATGTTTAGCCATAAAAACAGATAATTAATAGGTATCAAACTTACATCTGGATTACCAGTAAATCAAAAAATTCAAGGCTAATACACTTTCCACTACTTCCCATACCTCCACCTTTATCTAAAATTCATAATCAAAAAACGTCCAAGAAAAATATACAGAATAAAATTGTTTAAATCCAAACACTACACCATAAACATTATATTACGTTTTCATTATTACTTTCCGTTCGCCTTAAATACTATAAAAATAAGAGAAAAGATTGTTTTACTATTTAGGACTTTAAGCAAACGTTCCAGTAAAAATAGTACGATATACTCAGAATAGGAGAGACTATAGGACCCAGCAGACACTGACGACCAACTCCCAGAAGTCAACAAAGCATGGTCACTATGACAACCGATACGCTAACACAACTGACGTCACTACAACTTAGCCGCAATTGGACAATTAGGAACAAACACGCCCACCACAGACCTTTATATTCTCATGATGCCGACTTCTGTCCATTCCACTTTTTTCCTCTGATGAAGAAGTGACTGATCACTTCGAAACGCGTAAGGATTATCTTAAGGTGGGCGGACATCCTTTTGCTACATTGCGGCACGGCATCATATTTAACACAACGGGTAACAGGACTTGTTGAGCGACTGTACCCTTCCTTATACATATGCCTCTGTGAGCATATTATACGCACAATTTGAACTTACCAACTGCCAACAGAGGCTTTTTAGCCTAACAGCATTATAAACGTATTGGTCTTATTGACCACAAATTACGGCCAGCAGGTTAAGCTGTTTAAAAGAACCACATTAAGCATACAGCCATTAGTGTCCCACAAGCAGGCTGAACTGTATTTTAAATTCAAATACTGCATTGGGCAATCTTTGTACTGCAGCCAACCAGAGCACTGACCAGGAGATCGAAATACTTAATCAATGTCTATTACTTACCTCATACTCTGATTGAGGGCATTTGATGTAAGCACATTTACTTAGTTCTAATTAAAAAGAGCTTTTTTATTTAAACGTTATCACACTATGTTCTTGTTTTCTTTTTCCTATTCCATCTCAATCGATATGAACACCTGAGACAACCCAGATTCTCATCACCAAGAGGAAAAAGAGAGTCCAGGATTTTCCATTGCCTTTCAACAAACGATACAAGAGAGTCCAAGATTTTCATTCAAAACAACATACTGCTGCCAGGAGCCACCTGGAAACAAAGATCCCAAAGGGTTTCAACAAAGGAAAGATTCCTACAGCAAAGAACAAAGCAAAATCGACTGGACAAGAGCCAAAGAAACATCTCTAACCCAGACAAGTCTACAACTTACCTCATATGATTGAGGTTACCTCTGGTAAGCACAAATCCACTCACCTCAGACAAAGAAGTGTCGAATATTCTAAAGCACATTACTGAACTCTTTAGAATACAATAACAATCCAAGGACATTATTATTATTATTATTTTTATTATCCTGTTACTATAACCACATAGGTCTGAAAACTACATACCTACTTTACCAATAGTCAATTTTTATTCTAGTGCCTAGCTGTGCGCCCTTTTTGATTTTCTCTTTTCCATCCACATATATATATATATACCTATATATATAATCATATATATATATATATATATATATACATATATATATATATATATATATATATACTGTATGTAAATATATATATATATATATATATATATATATACACACACAGTATCTCACAAAAGAGAGTACACCCCTCACATTTTTGTAAATATTTTATTATATCTTTTCATGTGACAACACTGACAAAATGACACTTTGCTACAATATAAAGTAGTGAGTGTACAGCCTGTATAACAGTGTAAATGTGCTGTCCCCTCAAAATAACTCAACACACAGCCATTAATGTCTAAACCGTTGGCAACAAAAGTGAGTACACCCCTAAGTGGAAATGTCCAAATTCGGCCCAATTAGCCATTTTCCCTCCCCGGTGTCATGTGACTCGTTAGTGTTACAAGGTCTCAGGTGTGAATGGGGAGCAGGTGTGTTACATTTGGTGTTATCGCACTCACACTCTCTCATACTGGTCACTGGAAGTTCAACATGTCACCTCATGGCAAAGAACTCTCTGAGGATCTGAAAAAAAGAATTGTTGCTCTACATAAAGATGGCTTAGGCTTTAAGAAGATTGCCAAGACCCTGAAACTGAGCTGCAGCACGGTGGGCAAGACCATACAGCGGTTTCACAGGACAGGTTCCACTCAGAACACGCCTCGCCATGGTCGACCAAAGAAGTTGAGTGCACGTGCTCAGCGTCATATCCAGAGGTATGAGTGTTGCCATCATTGCTGCAGAGGTTGAAGGGGTGGGGGGTCAGCCTGTCAGTGCTCAGACCATACGCCACTCACTGCAACAAATTGGTCTGCATGGCTGTCGTCCCAGAAGGAAGCCTCTTCTAAAGATGATGCACAAGAAAGCCCACAAACAGTTTGCTGAAGACAAGCAGACTAAGGACATGGATTACTAGAACCATGCCCTGTGGTCCGATGAGACCAAGATAAACTTATTTGGTTCAGATGGTGTCAAGCGCGTGTGTCGGCAAGCAGGTAAGGAGTACAAAGATAAAAGTGTGACAGATTGTAATCCACACACTACTTAAAATACTAAGCACCTATATTCGGTGGTTATTTTGAACAGTGTATTGACAGCATTTATTTCCCACTCACATGATGTAAAGTTTTATAAACCAAGGCAGGTTCAATCTAAGACAGCAGACACATGAAACTAAACTGTTGCTTCCTCTTAGCGTACCCATGCCGACACAACAGTGTTCCACCTTTAAGCTGGTGCTCAATCTTCATGGCAGCACTTTTGCTGATGCTTCTTCATGCCCAGCCTTCAATAGTAAGTGAATGGCTTATGTGTATATGTATGTATATATATATATATGTGTGTGTGTGTGTGTATATATATATATATATATATATATATATATACTCACCGGCCACTTTATTAGGTACACCTTGCTAGTACCAGGTTGGACCCCCTTTTGCCTTCAGAACTGCCTTATTTCTTTGGTTGTAGCCTCAGCTGTTTTTATTGGCAGTCTGTAGTCTGGTCATACGTCTGCACACTTGCTGTGCGTCTTGTTTTTTGCTGTGATTTTACTTATTTAAATAAAGAAATTCACCTTTTACCCTAGAGTGGAGCCGGACCGGAAGTTTTTTGTCTCTTATGTTTGCATCTCATCGAAGTTTTTCAAAGGGCTCATCTGAGGTGAGGAGAGCTTGGCATTTGCGAGCTGCAAAGCGGCTCGCGATTAAGGTGGAGGAGCTAAGGTTCTAAGGGGGGCATACCGGTTATACCAGAGACTGTGAATATATATATATATATATATATATATATATATATATATATATATATCCAATAACAGAAAGCACTCCAGAAGTCTTGTTAATATATCACCTTTAATCGATTAAAGGTGATATATTAACAAGACTTCTGGAGTGCTTTCTGTTATTGGATTTATCGTGTTTTTGTTAGCACCCGAAGCAGCTGTACTAGGAGGATCTGGAGTGCACTTTGTTTGTATATATATATATATATATATATATATATATTAATGCTGATAAAAGAAGATAATTTGCCTGTATTTCGTATAACCGGTTAACGTTAAGACACATTATATAGTACGTGTCCCGCCCTAAACCCGATACTGTATCACATTACAGCACATTGAAGCTTTCTACAGAGCGTGCATTATCACTTAAAAGCTATCCTCTCAAGTATAAGTGGGACATTGGTCGGTCTCACAGATGCTTACCATACTGTTCCTATATAAAATTCTCACAGGTTTCTCCACTTCTTTTTGAAAGATTAATTATGGCAGTTTGCTTACCTGCCATTTGGACATATAGGGCTAGATTTATCAACGCTGAGGCTGAGGCGTATACATTATGGAAGCCTGGAATGGCTGGTAGATCAGCAATTTCTGAGGATCATGAATGCTTATCTGACATTCCTATTGGCCATCACACACAAGTTTGTAGACTAATGAAAGACAATCGCCTTGAAAGACCTCTGGTTTCAAAACATTCTTATATCCGTGATGTTAATTTAATATTTTCCTTTTTTAATGTTTTTTTTTCCCCAAATGATAAACTTTGTTTTAAACAACTATTAAAGGTGCTTCTCTTTAACGTTTTTTAATCCTGTAAGCATGCTTCTGATGTTAAAGGGACAGTCTACACCAGAATTGTTATTGTTTAAAAAGATGGGTAATCCCTTTATTACCCATTCCCCAGTTTTACCTAACTAACACAGTTATATTAATGTACTGATTACCTTTTATCTAATGGCTATGATTAAGGCTTCAAGCCGAAACATGTAATCCTCCAGTGCTGCGCTCTACATGTGTGTGCTATCAGCGTGTTGTACCTCCTCTAGATTATAAATTTGATGGACAATAAAAGTTGTTAATTTACTTACAAGACAAATCATTTCTTCTTCCTCTTACCTTTTAGCTAAGCCTCTGCAGACTGCCCCCTTATTTCAGTTCTTTTGACAGACTTGCATTTTAGCCAATAAGTGCTGACTCCTAGGTAACTCCATGTGCATGAGCACAGTTATCTATATGGCACACAAGAACTAACGCCCTCTAGTTGTGAAAAACTGTCAAAATGAATTAAAAGAAAAGGCAGCCTTCAAGGGCTAAGAAATTAGCTTATGAGTCTACATAGGTTTAGCTTTCAACTAAGAATACAAAGAGAACAAAGCACAATTAATGATAAAAGTAAATTGGAAAGTTGTTTAAAATGACATGCCCTATCTGGAGCATGAAAGTTTATTTTTGACTAGACTGTCCCTTTAAAGGACCATTATAGTAAAAAAAAATACATGTTTTAATTCATCAGGGCATGTAATTTTAAGACTAGCAATCTTTTAATGCTACGTTGTAGAAATACCGCTCAGGACCTGCAGAGCACGGACATGTAATTTTCCAAATATAATGGCCATTAAAAGCTATTGACTATGAAGCTAAAATATTTTTTCCATATTATTTAAATTTCAAGAACTAAAACTCTTCCTTTCTATCCTTATTTATATGAACAACCTCATTTATATGTTGTTTTATACTTGAAAGAGCTGAATGTGATGTGAATGAGATGCACCAGCAATCCAGATACTTTTAAAAGGCTTTTATTTCGAGTTCATACAAACATCTTAGTAAAAGCTGTTATACACTTGTAAGTGACAAAGTGGTTGACTTAGGATACACACAATGAACTATCCGCTGACGCGTTTAAACCTATCTGGCCGTAATCGTAGCTGGTGTTCATAACCCCAACAACCTTTAAATACACCTGTGTGTTATTGTGATTGGATAAAAACAATATCCTGGGCGTAATCCTGAGTACACACCCACATTCATGCTCCAGTTATATTCATTTATAGTAACCACAATTTGATTACGTTACATCATGAATGAAAAGTCAAATTTGTAATAACAACACAGTCAGATGTGAACTCAATTTAAAATAACATTTCATATCCATATTAAGTTACCTTACAAAGGGGCATGTCGATAATGCAAACATGGACATTTTAGCCTATTGGACATAAACAAAAACAAAATAATTAAAATAATTTCCTTGGCTCTAAGGGGTTAAACTCTCCAAGATTTCACAAGAGAGTGTATAGCAGCCAGGGATAGGAAAGATTTTTTATTACCAAAAAAAACCAAGGATCAAGACAAGTTTGAGGGGGTATCTTTTATCACCCAGTTTAGCAACCAACTCCACCAAGTCTGCAACATTATTCGGAAACATTTCCATATGCTTACAGCTGATGATGACCTGGTGGAAGTTGTGGCTAAGGGTTGCAGATATGCTTTCAAGAAGGGTATGACCATAGGCAATATCCTGGCCCCTACACAACTGGGTCCCCTTAGCACCAATATCAATTCATCATGGTTAAGCTTTAGAGGCATCTACAAATGTAGCTATTTACAATGTATAGCCTGTGAATATCTCCAACGAGGAGAGGGTTTTTGTAGCACTGTAACTGGGGAAAAGTTTAGCCATTTTTCATGCCTTAATTGTAGAACCACTTATGTGGTCTACTTGCTCACGTGTGATGTCTGTGGTGTACAATATACAGGTCTCACTACAAGAGAGACCAGGGACATAATTTGTGAGCACCTAAACAATATTAAGGCAGGTAAACTAACTACTCCTTTAGTGCAACACTTTAAACTGAAGCACAACAAAAGTGCAAATTCGCTTAAGTGGATTATCATTGAATTAGTCAAGTGCAAAAAGAGAGGGGGAGATAGGGACAGACTATTAGCCAAAAGGGAAGCCTTTTGGATACACAGACTGAGAACCAGAGTGCCCTATGAGTTAAACTCAGAATTTGACATTATAAACTATTGGGAGTAGTAAGGTTCGTTCTGTGTATCCAAAGGGCTATATAAACATTTGGAAACATATTAAGGGTTATTACAAAAGTCATTCAATATTCAAGATTCTTTAAATCTTGGAGAGTTTAACCCCTTAGAGCCAAGGAAATTATTTTAATTATTTTGTTTTTGTTTATGTTCAATAGGCTAAAATGTCCATGTTTGCAATATCGACATGCCCCTTTGTAAGGTAACTTAATATGGATATGAAATGTTATTTTAAATTGCGTTCACATCTGACTGTGTTGTTATTACAAATTTGACTTTTCATTCATGATGTAATGTAATCAAATTTTGGTTACTATAAATGAATATAACTGGAGCATGAATATGGGTGTGTACTCAGGATTACGCCCAGGATATTGTTTTTATCCAATCACAATAACACACAGTTGTATTTAAAGGTTGTTGGGGTTTATGAACACCAGCTACGATTATGCCCAGATAGGCTGAAACGCGTCAGCAGATAGTTCATTGTGTGTATTATAAGTCAACCACTTTGTCACTTACAAGTGTATAACAGCTTTTACTAAGATGTTTGTATGAACTCGAAATAAAGCCTTTTAAAAGTATCCGGATTGCTGGTGCATCTCATTCACATCACATTCAGCTTGTTCAAGAAACGGAGGATTGCACAGCTGTCCTGTAGATTTTTCCTTGCCAGAGTCACTTTGCACTCACCCAATGTGGCATCAGCCTATTCCGGCGAAGATTGAGCAGGCAACAGAAAACGGAGGATCTGAGTGACGTCACACGCTAATGCGTTACTGCAGAGTGGACCCAGGAGGGAACGGAACTAACCTGAGGACTTACCTTGTTTACTACGAACGGATCGGTGCCTCCAGGAAGACAGTTAGTGTTCCCTGTAGACAGGTCACGAACTCTGCAGATGAGGACGCTCTAGGGACCGGAGCCACAGAAGTTGGGTGAGTGAGGGGGAAGCCACATCTCCAATATACTTGTGCCGTTATGGCTTACAGATTTTGACTCTGACTTTGCAGCATGTAATAGGTGCTCACATAGCTCAAAACGAGTAGTTATACTTGAAAGATTATGAATTAAGACAGAATGTTTCTTCTTGAGAACTTATAATTTATTTGGATCCTTCTCATCTTCTTGTTTCTGTCACTTCAATTAGTAAAGTAGGTCATGTCTCTGGCAGGTGTGGAACTTATTTTTTCCACAGGAGTGGCAACTTCCAAAGCTTTTTCCAGTTTTGAATCTTTGCAGGACATTTTAAATGCTGGCGACTAGTCAGTTTGACTTTCTCTCAAGGATGATCCAAACGAATTTGGAGAAACGTATATCGGATGTGAAAAAGGGAGAACTGCCACGAGTAACAGGACGGTTACTACAGTGTATCCAAACTCTAAAAAGACTTACCTGTGAATCCTGGATATACACCATGTTTTGAAGAAAGGTCTGGAGTTTCCTTTGTGGCACTATTTACCTACCTCTTGTAAATGATGAGTATACTGCCATCTTGTTTTTATTAAAGTTATTATACGTTTGCCTGGGCTGCTGTAGAAGATTTTTGTAAAGGCTAGTGACATCTATAACCAACGCTGTGTAAACTAAAAAGTGGGTTCACAGCTCTACAGTCTCAGAGTGTGAGTACTACTCTATCTTCATAAATAAAGCATATCATAACAATATTGCTCTAGGTTCTTTTTTCTTTCCATGGTTCTTGGATATAATCTCAAACTGTCTTAGTACAAAGAAGATCACCAGAGACTGGCAAAGCACTTTTTTGACACATATCTTTTGATAACGTTATATTTATATGAACAGTGTATGTACACTCCCAGAGAATATTCTGTGTGAAGCATATTTTCATAATGAAATAATTTTTGTATAAATTAAAAAATCTGAATCAGTAATTGTATAAAAACATAACTAAAGAAAGTACACCATAGAAATACTTGCTTTACGTCATTTTTCAAGAGCAAGGATATTAGATTAATTTTCTTGGGAGATATATATATATATAAACACGAATTATCCACAAGATTGAGACAGAAATCAAAAAGGAATTATTTAACATGATATTCAGCATTTTTCCTTTCACGCTCCATAAATATTTATACTTTGACAACCTCAGCTCATAATCTTGTGACACAAACATTTCACATGGCAGAGGGGCGCGTTCTGCAGTGACCAATCATAGAGCAATTGCACATTCAGACGCAGATCCAGCTATCAATCAAAAGGCGCGAACCCAACGCTGCGGTCACCTTGACTCCATCCTTAAGATGGGCGTGATTTCTGACCTTGCCATATTATCCCTCATATTTAGTAAAATTAGTAACGCATGTATTGCTGTACATACACCGCATTTAGCATTTGCCTTCTAAAACGCTTTGCAGCCCTCCCTGCCAATAAATTGGCGAATATCTACGCGACAATATGCAATTTGCCAGAATGCAACATGGCGGAGATAAAACACAAGTTATGCTTTGATTAACTTGCAGCACCAGTTTCGTCACTGACACACACCCCTCCCCCAAAGTGTGATCTGCCCCTGTGCTGTGATTGGAGAGTAGCTGCAGGACACCGGTTTGTTGTGGCAGCGGGATCGCGCACCGTGCCTTTTAACATTCTTGTGTCATTCATCAGCAGAAGACGGAGCGATCCCTTCAGGGCAGCTGACACCATGGCAGGAGTTCTGGCCCGAAGAGCGGTGGACTATGTGAAGAGCAAGGATTTTCGTGACTATCTTATGAGGTGACAAAGGGGTAGTTTAGTGAATTCTACCGTTGCAGGGAGATACACATGGGGCCTGCGTAGTGGGTTCTGTACAGTGGAACAGTTAATTGCACACAAATATAGCCCAAATAATGCATCAATTTTCAATGTATATTAAAGTATCTGAATCGTTGATAGTTCACGATATCTTAGATATGTCTGAAATGCATCACTTTGAAGTCTGCATAGTACAAATTATATAATTCCACTAATAAAGGTGCGACAGTATACACACATTTTCATACAACTGCTTGTAATAGACGCTACTATAAATAATAATTTGCACAGATACTGGTCTAAAAATCCACTATAAAACCTTTTGAAAACTTACTTATAAGTTGAAAGTTTAGTACTTTTGATGAGGTTAGGTTGGGACACCCAGTGAAAGGGGCTGGGAACAGATACTCCCCACTCTCCTGCATATGAAAAGACAGACTAGACAAACAGGAGCCAGCACCAGTCTTTAAACTCATGTATACATCTGACACTTTGGGGCTTGGTTAGGAGTCTGAAAATCAGCAGGATGTTATTAAAAATTAAGCAAACCTAAACATTGTTGCAAAAACACACTCAGATGGGCTATATAAATGGATCATCTACAAAACATTTATGCAAAGAAAAATCTGCGTTAAAGTGGCCCTTTAAGGTTTAGTGGTTTGACACCCAGTAATTTTATTTTTAAAAGTGACACCAAGGGCACTTATACCAATTTCCCCCCTTCCTTGTTGTGTACTTTTAATGTATGCTTTTTATTTGGTGTCATGTTATGATAGGGTTTTTTAAGCTTTGTTTTTACCCTTAACTTTAAACGCATTTCTGCAACATCTTTCAGTTTTGTGACAAATGTACCTGTCGCGTAAAAAAGTTTTTCAACGTTTTTATAGCATGTGCTTGCCAGAAATGCACACTATTATTTAGACCAGTGTTTCTCAACAGCCGGAGCCGCGGCCCACTACCGGGCCGCAACGGCCCTGCTGGTGGGCCGCGACCCGACATTGCCTCCAGACACTCGCTCTGACAGGCCCGCCTTTACACATCTCCTAAATTTTGGACGGGCCTGTTAGAGTGCCACTGCGCATGTCAGTTTGCACACTGTGAGCATGTAGCGGCAGGCGGGCGCACTGTGACCGTGTAGAAGCGGCTGGCGGCGTGCAGAGCGTGAAGCATTGGCTCACAGGTAAGTAAGCCCACTGACACCAATTACATAATTACGGCCACTGACACCAATGTATATATTTGAGGCGGCCACTGGACACCAATGTGTATTTGTAAACTGTGTGTGTGTATATATATATATATATATATATATATATATATATAGATATATATATATCCTACTGACACCAATGAATTATAAAATACTAACCCACTGTAAACCATATATATATGTGTGTGTGTGTGTGTATATATATATATATCCCACAGACACCAATGAATTATAAAATATTAACCCACTGTAAACTATATATATATATATATATATATATATATATATATATATATATATATATATATATATATATATATATAGATCCCACAGACACCAATGAATTATAAAATATTAACCCACTGTAAAATATATATATAGATATATATATATATATATATATATATATATAGATATATATATATATATATATATATATATATATATATATATATATATATATAGATAGAGATATAGAGAGATAGATAGATAGAGAGATAGATAGAGATATATATATATATAGAGAGATAGATAGAGATATATATATATAGAGAGATAGATAGAGATATATATATATAGAGAGATAGATAGAGATATATATATATAGATAGATAGATAGAGATATAGATAGATAGAGAGATAGATAGAGAGATAGATAGAGAGATAGATAGAGAGATAGATAGAGATATAGATAGAGATATAGATAGAGATATAGATAGAGATAGAGATAGAGATAGAGATAGATAGATAGAGATAGATAGATAGAGATAGATAGATAGAGATAGATAGATAGAGATAGATAGATAGAGATAGATAGATAGAGATAGATAGATAGAGATAGATAGATAGAGATAGATAGATAGAGATAGATGGATAGAGATAGATAGATAGAGATAGATAGAGATAGATAGATAGAGATAGATAGATAGAGATAGATAGATAGAGATAGATAGATAGAGATAGATAGATAGAGATAGATAGATAGAGATAGATAGATAGAGATAGATAGATAGAGATAGATAGATAGAGATAGATAGATAGAGATAGATAGATAGAGATAGATAGATAGAGATAGATAGATAGAGATAGATAGATAGAGATAGATAGATAGAGATAGATAGATAGAGATAGATAGATAGAGATAGATAGATAGAGATAGATAGATAGAGATAGATAGATAGAGATAGATAGATAGAGATAGATAGATAGAGATAGATAGATAGAGATAGATAGATAGAGATAGATAGATAGAGATAGATAGATAGAGATAGATAGATAGAGATAGATAGATAGATAGAGATAGATAGATAGAGATAGATAGAGAGAGATAGATAGAGATATAGAGAGATAGATAGAGATATAGAGAGATAGATAGAGATATAGAGAGATAGATAGATAGATAGAGAGATAGATAGAGATATATATATAGATAGATAGATAGAGATATATATATATATAGATAGATAGATAGAGATATAGATAGATAGAGATATAGATAGATAGAGATATAGATAGATAGAGATATAGATAGATAGAGATATAGATAGATAGAGATATAGATAGATAGAGATATAGATAGATAGAGATATAGATAGATAGAGATATAGATAGATAGAGATATAGATAGATAGAGATATAGATAGATAGAGATATAGATAGATAGAGATATAGATAGATAGAGATATAGATAGATAGAGATATAGATAGATAGAGATATAGATAGATAGAGATATAGATAGAGATATAGATAGAGATATAGATAGAGATATAGATAGAGATATAGATAGAGATATAGATAGAGATATAGATAGAGATATAGATAGAGATATAGATAGAGATATAGATAGAGATATAGATAGAGATATAGATAGAGATATAGATAGAGATATAGATAGAGATATAGATAGATAGATAGATAGAGATAGATAGATAGATAGATAGAGATAGATAGATAGAGATAGATAGATAGAGATAGATAGATAGAGATAGATAGATAGAGATAGATAGATAGAGATAGATAGATAGAGATAGATAGATAGAGATAGATAGATAGAGATAGATAGATAGAGATAGATAGATAGATAGATAGAGATAGATAGATAGATAGAGATAGATAGATAGATAGAGATAGATAGATAGAGATAGATAGATAGATAGAGATAGATAGATAGAGATAGATAGATAGAGATAGATAGAGATAGATAGAGATAGATAGATAGAGATAGATAGATAGAGATAGATAGATAGAGATAGATAGATAGAGATAGATAGATAGAGATAGATAGAGATAGATAGATAGAGATAGATAGATAGAGATAGATAGATAGAGATAGATAGATAGAGATAGATAGATAGAGATAGATAGATAGAGATAGATAGATAGAGATAGATAGATAGAGATAGATAGATAGAGATAGATAGATA